>NC_081556.1:46092755-46201755 GCF_963082655.1 Stomoxys calcitrans | reverse complement strand
TTTGATAATAAAAAATTGCATTTTCATAATAAGGCCAGAAAATTATATAGCAGCCCTCGTTGTCTTAGGGAATCCCTGGCGCTGTCGTTAATTTTGTCAACCTTCTTATCGTTATTGATAAGTTATCGATTAGGAAAGGCTGTAAACTACAGTATCTTCATAATTTCGTTTGGTGTCGCACAATTAGTCAGTCATTAGATTTATTGATCTAATTCATGATAGGAAAAAATTATATTTCAAGGGATTTGTTGGCAAAAGGTTTCGAAATTTTCTTTTATATACAAACGCTCAGCATAGTTGTTGTTTTTTAGCTCATTCACTCTTATATTTCCAAAATTTGTTTTTGCTTTTCAGTTTTTTCAGAATAATTGCCAAGAAGAAGTGGGCAAAGGTTGAACAACAATTTGTAACAAATCACCAAAACACGTTAACTATTAAAGTACTCATTTTCTTTACGAAAAGTAAATAGTAGTCCAAAAAGGTATTAGTAATACACAGTAATACCTCGATTTACGCCGTTATTGGTTCCGAAAAATTGCGACGTAAATCATATCGACGTAATCGAAATTCGTACGTTAAATAACAAACAAAGAACCAAATGGCAGGATTTTTTTGATAACAAGATGGATCAAGTTGTAGGCCACCGTAGAGCAAAGGCTAGTATGTCTGCCTAAGACGCTGAAAGCTTGGGTTCGAATCCTCCTAATATTGGTGACATTTATGGGGTACTATGCCATGTAAAAGCCTTGGCACATTGCAAATTTGCAGTTGGATTGACTCAGAATTTTTTCTGTATCCGCCTGTCTGGCTCTCCGTTCGTCTGTCTATCTGTCCATGTTAATTGGTGTTCAAAGTACGGTTCGCTATTTTCGACCGATTATCTTCAAATATGGCAAGACAATTGAAATACATAGCAAATGTTGAGCGCTGCTGGTGCACTAAATTAACTGGGGAATTCATAGGACAATATCCCACTTGAATGCGCTTCCATTGTGTTTGCAATTCAGGGAATTTATAAGCAAAAATGGACAATAGAAAATCACTACCACTCCTATGTCCATACAGGAATGCAACTATGTATGCGCATAAAGAAGCTCCTACTCACGCTAGAGCACCAAAATTGCGATAGTTTCAGCCCTATGGATTTTCCATCGGAATAACCCATTGTATACATTCATTGTATTGTTCTCTTGTACAATTACTAAGGTTAGGTTGCGTGGGTTGCCCACCATAGGTGAGTTCACTCGGAGGACAGTTTGGCCCATTGTGGAACCCTAGAAAGAAAGAGAAGAGTAAGAAAATGTGAGACCTCGGCTAGAGCTTATACACGAATAAAAGAAAATCAAAAGGAATGGTGAACACGAGCGGAGGATGAAGAACGCCCATCCCCTCGCAAAAACTGATGTACCTACGACGGAGCTTGCGGCACCATCCTGTTCCGTCAAAACAAATCTTAGGAGACCTACCAGAGGTACGTTCGCAAGTTCACCTAGATCAGAGAAGAAACGGCTCCCAGAAAGGGAGCCTACGTCCTTGCAGACCCCGACATGAACACAGCAAGTGCTCGACAGTCTCCTTCTCATGCTCATGGAGGCAACTCATGCAGCCCACAGCCCTGCGGCCTATGGCACAGTGCACGGTTATGATCCCTGTTAAGGTACTCATCGAACGCCGGATACTCTCTCATCCTCCTCCGGTCGATGAAAGGCTAGAGCGTCTTTGCAGCAGGCAACCATCCACTGGTCCCATTTTGCCACTATGCCGCTCTGGCCTTCTCCTCAACTGTGTTCAGTAGCTCGACAAATGGGACGTAGGCAAGACCAGTGGCTGGTCCGCCCGGTGCAGACGAACCCCTCGTGGAACACTCGTCCGCTCTTTCATTTTATGGAATCTTCTCATGTCCAGGAACCCATGTCAGCGTCACATTGTTGACCCGGGGTCTATCCAGGGATTTTAAACAATCCTCAACGCATCTCGACCCCAAGGCCTTGAGCACAGCCATACTGTCCACATAAATCCTGACTTTTGAGGGCGGTAAATACCTCACCAGAATATTTCTAGCGACTACAGTAATGGCATAGACCACCGTAAGAAAGACCGTACACTCGTCCGTCAGTCTCAGAGACATTCCGATATTGAATGCGTCAGAGTAGACCCCCAATTCAGTTCCTGACTCCATCTTGGAGCCATAGGTGTAGATCGATGTCTCATTCTCCTCAAGTACAGCATACGCCCTCCCTTTACCCCTCCCAGGAAAACGTATCGCGAATGCCTTCATCCCAGTCGGCACTGGTGCCAAGTAGTCGTAGATCCACCTCATTCTACCCTCCGCATCCATAACACCCAGAATCGAACTGTGGCCGATATCATCCCCCTTCAACACGCCGAGCTTCCTCAGCCTAACCGTTTTGAATACAGGCCTCAATGGGCTGCATATTCAGCACCGCCTCCAGGCCTACCTGCGTTGCGGATCCCAGTGCCCCTGTGACCCCGACACAGGCTAGTCTCTGGACCTTCTCGAACTCCCTCGTACATGTCCTCTTCTCTACGGCCTTCCACCATACCAGTGCTCCATAGGTCAGTACTAATCTCACGACGGCCGTATACATCCAATAAACCAGCTTGACATCCTCCGGCAGGAGTAAAAAACGCACAGTGCCTTATGGCTTTGTTTCTCTTCCAGGTACTTGGCCTCCTTCGATAGCCGCAAAGTGACCCCGTCCAAGGAGGGAGTCTGAACATTCTACCAAACATCCTCCGGTAGGAGTAAAAAACGCACAGTGCCTTATGGCTTCGTTCCTCTTCCAGGTACTTGGCCTCCTTTGATAGCCGCAAACTGACCCCGTCTAAGGAGGGAGTCTGAACTCCGGTATCTTGTATCTACCCGAGAAGAGCACCAGCTTCATGTTCCTTGGGTTGGCCCTTAACCTATTCCTATTAGCCGATCGCGACAATCTTCTCAGTGAACCTTCCATGATCTCGCTGATCGTCGACAGATATCTTCCTCGGACCAGCAGCACGTTGTCGTTCGCATAACCGATTATCCTCGTACCATCCCCACCGAGATCCAACAGGATATCATTAATCACGAGGTTCCATAGAATCGGCGTGGGGCGTTCCTCTGTTCACTTGCCTTCTGACTACACTATCTCCCCGGTTCGCATTAATAATCCTGCCATAAAGCGTATTATTGGTCCACTGGAAAATTTTGGGGTTAGTCCCCGTGCGGTCCTCGTCTCCAATCGATCCTATCTCCACATTATTGAAGGCCCCCTGAATATCCAAGAAGGCAAGCAAAGTTTACTCCTTCTGTCGGAGAGACTTTTCGACCTCCTGTACCACCTCGTGAAGGGCCATCTTCACTGACCTACGTTTGAGGTATGCTTGTTGTGCCCAACTGAAGATAGTCCCCCTTTCATCTTCAGGTCAATCAATCTTTCCAGTGTTTTCAGCAAAAACGATGACAGACTAATAGGCCAATAATTCTTCGTCGTACGGTGGCTTATTCTACCCGCCTTGGGGATAAAGACCACCTTGACCTCCCTCGATGCCCTTGGTACGTAGGACCAGGCTTGCTCGGGAAATACGCTCAAGCCAGGGAAGGGTGACTCCTCTGCAGCAGTGCCGGGCAGAGCTCACTTATGCAATATCGGTGCGGCAAGTGATAGCATGTGTAGGGCAAGTGGGGAAAATGATGAGACGTTAGAGCATTTTCTATGTCATTGCACGGCTTTCGCGGCTAACAGACACCAGCACTTATGTGGGAACACAATACCAGACATGAACCAACTTCGGACCATGGTATGGAAAACAATAAGGGATTTTGTCTTTCAAGTTTTTTCCACATTCACTCAAAAATCATTTTCATATTTCATATTTCATATTTCTCATTTTTAATTATTTTTCTTTTATTTCTATTTCTTTCGAGACGAACTTAATGACCGAAGAATTATTTTTTTTGCAATGGAAAAGTACAGCCAGAAGAAACCGCAACACCAACCATAGAGTGACGCTTTTCGATTCTTTTCATCGGACACTTATAGTTGTAAAGGCTTCAAGGGCCACAAGTTGGTAGGTTTTACTTCTATGTGTTATAGTGGTAGATTTGTTGTCCAGGCAACTACATAACTCCCATGGTATATACATGTCTCTGTGGATTTTTCGAAAGTTGTGTCAATGGCTTCGAACGCTAGAAAATGACAGCGGCTCTAGCTGTTGTTCTCAGTATCCAGGTTTGAATCCCGGCCTGGTTCCACCGAAATTTGTCTTTCAAGTTTTTTGTCCTTGAAGGCGAAGATGATTTTTTATTTCATAATTCTAAATTTTATTTTTCTTTCGAGGTGAGCCTAAAGTCTATAGGATTTTTTTTTGCAATGGAAAAGTAAAACCAGAAGATACCACAACACTAGCCATAGTGTAAAGCGTTTCGATTCTCGGTGGAAATCTAATCGAACACTCTTAGGTGTGAAGGCTTCAGGGGCCGTTAGTTAGTAGGTTGTAGTTTTATCGAATTCATTGTGAAAACACCTATATGATATAGGTACTACACTACACGATCAGGAAGCTCATCTCGAGAGAGAAATAAATACGAGAAAAATAAGGGATTTTGTTAGCAGGACAGAATTTCTCACTTAGATATTCATTTTCGAGGTTACTTTTTGGTATTTAGAGCGCACAACAAGCCGATTACTGGCTTAGATATATGTCCATAGTGGCATGGGCGGATAAACATTCGCACTTTCTCTTCAACCGGTTAGGTTAGGTAATCTTTCCTAATGTATTGTGTATTAGTCGGTATTGTAGATGGGATGATTCAGCCCATGTTAAGGTATAACTCCCATATAAACCGTATCTCATGATTTGACTTCTTCAGCGCTTAGATAACTAATTTTTACTGATAGAGCGAATTTTACTGATTACTGGCATTAGATTAAGTTAAGGTTAAGTTTTGACATAAACGACCCCTTAAGTGAGTCGAGTGATGGTTAAAATGTTTCACAAGAATATTGCTCGCAATCTTGTCAGTAATATTGCTGAATACATAATACCCCTTAATTGCAAGTTCTACGAGTAATCGTAAACCGATAATTCAGAATATTTTATGTACGTACTGGGACGCCACTGTAGCGCAGAGGTTAGCATGTCCGCCATTGACGCTGAACGCTTGGGTTCGAATCCTGGCGAGAACATCCGAAAAAAAGTTCAGCGGTGGTTTCCCCTGTTAATGCTGGCAACATTTGTGAGCTACTTTGCCATGTAAAAACTTCTCTCCAAAGAGGTGTCGCATGTTCGGCACGCCGTTCGGTCTCGGCTATAAAAAGAAGGCATCTGAGCTTAACCTTGAATCGAACTGCACTCATTGATATGTGAGAAGTTTGCCCCTGTTCCTTAGCGGAATGTTCATTGGCAAAATTTGCCATTTTTATTGGGACGTGAAATAGAACACCTCACGCTTAAATTTGTAAAGATCGGAGCAAAACTGTGGCTTCTACTGCCTTAAAAGGTACGGTTGGATCAATGATATATGCGGGAGCTATATCTAAATTTTATCCGATTTTTATGAAATTTTGCGCAATATTGGGACCTCAAATAAAACATCGCAGGCAAAATTTTGTAAAGATCGGAAAAAAAATCTATGTCTTCTATACCCTTAAAAGCCATATCGGATAAAAGATATATATGATAAAAGATATATCTTAATCTGATCCGATTTTTATGAAATTTTGCACATGTAGTGGGACATGAAACAAAACGTCTTGTGCTAAGTTTTGTAAAGATCGGACCAAATAAGTGGCTACTACGACTTATATAAGCCATATCGGATGAAAGATATGTATGGGAGCTATATCTAAATCTGAACCGATTTTTATGAAGTTTTGCACAGGTAATTTGAGGTCCAATAAAGCATATCGTTCTAAATTTTGTAAAGATCGCAACAAAATTGTGGCTATATGGGAGCTATCTCAATTTTCCAAATCAACAGCGTTCATCCTTGAACCAAAAATGGATTTGTGCAAAATTTCATGCCAATCGGATAACAAATGCGACCTGTATCTTGATAACAAGAATACATGGGCAGACAGACAGACGGACATAGCTAAATCGAATCAGGAAGTGATTCTTAGCCAATCGGTATACTTATCAACTTATCTCTGTCTAAGCGTTGCAAACAAATGCACAAAGTTATGTTCTTGTTGTTGTTGTAGCAGTGTTTTGTGTTTTATCTTTCGTCTGCTTGATTCTGTTGAGTGTCCAGATTCAGGAACTCTGCGACTAAGATGGGGTGCGTCCAGAAGGATCTTGGTCTGAGGCGAGTGGGTCTGGCTGGGCAGTTAAACAGGTGACGTGTATCGTGTGGTCCCTGGTAACAATCGGGACATACATCCAGTACGTTGGCACCTATCCTTGCTCTGTAGGAATTGAGGCGCCTGCATCTGCCTGATCGTAATTGTGTCAGAACTACTCTGGTTTGCCGGGAGGGAGGTCAATTTCATCATGTGCAATGGGAGGCGGTCGTTCTCCAAGGACACATTTACCCGATAGCTATTCACCGCATCTTCTACCGTATCTGCATTAATGTTGTCTAGGCCCGCTTGATACGCCGCTTGATTTATTGTAGAAGTTCTTTCTGGTAGCGCTGGACCTCAGGCTCTAGGTCATGTAGATCTATCTTAAGGCTTCTGGGCGGTGAACACCTATCCTTAAGATGATGATTTGGGTGGTCTCTGCGATAACAGCCCAGAAGGTATTGCTTTGACAGCATGTACATAGTTATGTCTTCGTGCGGGTAGGATCTTTGTCTCCTGATGGAGGTGGTCCACGTGAGAACTGAGGAGAAAGCCCGTCGCAGTTCAAAGGGCGGCATTCCGACAGAACTGTATATTATTCCACTGCGTGTCACAAAGCTGACGGGACCACACTGGCGCTGCATAACTTACCACAGACCGGCCAATTGCTTTGTACGTTGTCAACAAGATTTCTTTGTCAGCACCCCAAGTGATGCCGGCAAGTGACTTGAGGATCATGAGTTTACTTTTGACTTTTTCACAAATTGCTGTGGCATGTGGGGAGAATATGTAAGAGCTGTCTTATGGACACCAAGTATTTTGGGGCACTTGATGATCGGAATTATCACTCCGTTGACTATCACCTTCAGCTCTCTACGCACCTCATGCGTGTATGTAGTAAACAATTTGGCTGAAGATTTGTGGCAGATATCCTTAGATCTCTTGCAATGAAATAAGAGGCAAGTTCGTTGAGGTAGATGTTTAACTTATCGCAGAAGTCATCAATGGGTGGGGGCCATGATTGTGCAATTGTCCACACATGATACGATCTCTATGCCGTCTGGAGGCGGTGGAATGGAGGATGAGTAGAGGTTAAATAGTGTCGGATATCACCCCGCCTTGGGAAACTTCCTTTTTTACTCGACGGTGTTTCGATTTCTTATCGCTAAATTCCACAAATGACTGGCGACCACACAGATAAATCGCAACCCAGCGTTTCAGGTCTGGTTGGAGGTACGTATTGGCGATGTCCTCAAAGAGTTTGGCATGGCTAACCGTGTCGAATGCCTTCGATAGGTCGATAGCACATGGCCTGGGCTGATTGAAGCCACGGCAAATGTATGCGGTGATGGCATGCGGAGCAGTTTTTGTGCTATGCAGTCTTCGAAATCCATGCTGATGCTCGGAAGATCTCCAGTGAGACTCGGGAGTAGTAGTCCCTCAAGCGTCTTGGCTACTGGTGAAAGTAGGAAGATCGGTCTGTACGACTCCCCCTTACTCGGATCCTTTCCAGGCTTCAGTAGCGGGATCACTCTGCTCATTTTCCAGACATCGGGTACTATAAGAGTGTTCAAAGACAGGTTGAGGACAGTCGTAAGGTACTCGACTCCAGGCTGATCCAGATTCTTCAGCATTAGTGTAGAAATTCTGTCGGGGTCCAACGCCTTGGTTTAATTGGCGCCACAGATGACATTCGTTACTTCGCCCTCAGTAAATTGTGATGGCTGTCCATCGGTTCGGAGACCACAGATACGACGAATGGCTCTCCTCCTTGCCCTGTCAATCATGGGATGCATAATAAATTGACGGTTGAACAACCTAGCGCATCTCTTAGGACCAGTCACAGTTACATCGCCAAAAGTGACTGAGGTCTTGTCGTCCCGTTTACCGGGGTTCGAGAGTGACTTAACAGTAGACCACAGCTTGCCAGAACCGGTACCTAAGTTACATTGCTCCAAGTGTTCCAGCCACAAATTCCGCTTATGTTCGTTGACTATCCTGTTAATTTCCAGATTCAGCTCACTGATTCTAGAGTTAGTGAGATCCGTGCAGCGAATCCCATCACGCTCGTCTGCGAGTACCACTGCACATTAGAGGGGGTGTCAGTTCACTGAAGCGACATTAATGTATTCTCTGAAGCCTATCCGATCGGCTTTATTCTGAATGATAAACGTCCGGCGCTCAGAGGTTGTTGAGTGGTGTGGTCGGTCGATGGTGAGTGGTCTGATAAGTCACTCAAAATCAGGAGATGCAATGGAAATGTCTGGCATCATCATTCACCGTGTGAAACGTGAAAGCCATCAATCTGCTCTGCCAAAGCTATGCCTCTTTGGTCGTTAGCTGGGAGAGAATGCCATGAAATGTGATGCGCATTCAAGTCTGCTAGAATAAATCGATTCTGGCCAGACAGTAGACCACTTATTTTGGGCTTGTAAGCCTGTCCGTTAATTAGGACACAGCAATCAACCTGCGGTATGTACACGTTGTATAGCTCTATCTCGGCAGTACCGGACCTGACTGTTATCCCCGTGCACTCCATGGAGGGGTCACTAGCGCCAGGCGCAGGCGAGATGGGTCCATACTGCATGTAAAGGAGTATCACGAAGGTCAATCCCCCACCTCCATTCCTTTAACGATCCTTCGTAGTACATGGTATCAGCTTTGTCTCCTGGATCGCTGCAACCAATATGTTCTTCCAACTCATAGAATCCACAATCTCGTCAATCTTGCCACGGATTCCGTTGCAATTCCATTGCAAAAATGATGCACTTACCGTACTGGCCTGGCAATATTGGGACTGGGATGCTGCTATTGCTAATAATGCCGCACGGGAGAGGTTGGGTGGGGCGTCACATAGTCCGACGACGAGGACGCTTGTGACCCACTGCTGTCTATGTTCACAGCACTTTGCAACATATTCAGTGTGACTATACTCCCGTAGTGATGTAAGGCCAGAAAAGATCGGAAATGTACCAAATGCATGCACCGGTTACATCTCACCAACCGATAATGGGGCCGATTCTGGCAAAACGAACGGAACTAGGGTCCGGGGTTCTTTTCAATCCCGGCACGGACCAGAAGTATATGAAAAAGGCACTTCAGGATGTGCCTCTCCCATGATCATAATACGGCGAAATATGCATAGTTTATCCCCCCTTAGCAGCTTTATCGAAATATGGTCCGATTTGGACCATATTCGACACGTATTTTGAGTGGTCTAATAAGTACAACTTTTTGTTCAATTTTGCAGAACAAAATATCGGTCTTTATGCCGATATGAACCATATACGACATGGATGTCGAAATTTTTCGGTGAAATCGGACAATAAATGCGCCTTTTATGGGGCCAAAAACCTTAATCGAGAGATCGGTCTATATGGTAGTTATATCCAAATCTGGACCGATCTGGGCCAAATTGCAGAAAGATGTCGAAAGGCCTAACACAACTGACTGTCCCAAATTTCGGCGACATGGGATAATAAATGCGCATTTATGGGCCCAAGACCTTAAATCGAGAGATCGGTCTATATGGCAGCTATATCCAAATCTGGACCGACCTGACCCAAACGGAAGAAGGATGTCGACTGGCCTAACATAACTCACTGTCCTAAATCGGCAGATCGGTCTATATGGGGGCTATATCAAGATATAGTCCGATGTAGCCCATCTTCGAACTTAACCTGTTTATGGAAAAAAAAGAATCTGTGCAAAGTTTTAAAGACTATAGCGTGATTTCAACAGACAGACGGACGGACATGGCTAGATCGTCTTAGATTTTTACGCTGATCAAGAATAGATATACTTTATAGGGTCGCAAATAAATATTTTGATGTGTTGCAAACTGAATAACAAAATGAATACACCCCCATCTTTCGGTGGTGGGTATAAAAAGTAAAAGGGTATAAAAAGGACGAACACGTACACTGAACACGCAGCCCTTGCCGATGAAGGTTTCCATCAGGTCAATCCGCTACGTACAACCGGTTGCCTGTACCACAGAAGTGGTGTAGTTTATAAATACTGAAAAACCTAAGGCAAAACATGTTTAACCACTCAGTTTAACAGATCAAAAGTGTTGGACTTATTTCTACCCTTTTTCGCCGTTTGGACCACTGTGTGCCACCAATTTCTAATAGTGTTCAAAAGAATACAAAACTACACGTTCAACTGTTAGGTTCTACAGAAAATGTATCTACAAATCTTCTATCACTAGAATTCATAAAAATCATACAACTGGTCTAGAATGAGATACCAACGCAGTGCTATCTTCGATCGCCTTTAATTTTATTACCCTCCTAAGTACACAGCCAGCGCACGTGCCGCGCCCCATGCAACGCGCACGCGTCTTGTGGCACAAATGTAAAAGGGCAATCGTACATATAGACTTAAAACCTCACACAGATGCCACGAAATTAGCATAGCAGCGTTTCAGTGTTCAAAGTACATTTGGGTGTGTACAAATAGCCTGCTTGGTCTGGTATTGAATTAATTCCAAAAGGTATTAAAAATAATGTGAATATTATAATTCAAGCTGGTATTGGCAAAGTACCGTCTTTTTTTTATCCGTGTACAGTATTTAGCATCTAAAACTCGTTCCACTTGAAAAGTACTAAGCATATTTGCAAAACTATCACAGACAAGAGCGGATTTTCAGATATGAGAATTGAAGCAAACAAAAAGACGAAAAGTAATCATCATATCAATTAAACTCTTAACTTTACAAAGATCTCTAGTACTCTACTTTTTGGTTGATAAGCTTCTAAAAACATTGTATTAAACAGTAACTGCCACAATAAAAGGGGCAAAAGATAGAATAGAGCCATTAGTAGTTTTTTAACTAAAATGAAGGTCCTACTTACCTTCTTCACTTTAAGTGTGGTGGAGTTTGCGAGCGCATCTTTGCCACATCTGGATGGATGTCGTATTGTTGGTGGATATGAGGCTGACATCAAGGATATTCCATTTCAAGTGTCCCTTCAAGCTTCATTTCACTTCTGTGGTGGTTCTCTGATTGCAAAACGTTTCGTTTTGACTGCCGCCCATTGCATCAATGGCCACCAGGAATATGAACCAATCTTCGGGGTACGAATTGGTTCATCTATGTCTGACAGGGGAGGATTGATGGCTAAGGTTCTACGCATACATCGACATGAGAAGTTCAATTTTAATACTCTCGATTATGATTTTGCCATATTGGAATTGAAGGATTATGACTTGAAGGATTTGTCCTTTGAAATGCAATACGCCAAATTACCCACTCGCAATCAGGTACCTGATGGCACAATGTTAACAGCCTCTGGATGGGGTAGTACAACAAATCCTGATGATGACACACGTATTTTAAGAGCCGTGCATGTGCCCAAAGTTAATGAGAATATTTGTGAGATCGTCTATAAGAGCCGCATTACAGATCGCATGTTGTGTGCTGGTTTGGTTAGAGGAGGCAAGGATTCATGTCAAGGCGATTCAGGTGGTCCCTTGGTTCGCAATCGCACTTTAGTGGGTGTTGTTTCTTGGGGTGTAGGCTGTGCTCAACCCCATTATCCAGGTGTGTATGCTCGTGTTTCTACGGTGCTGCCTTGGATTGCTGAGAAGACCGGCCTCAATCTGTAACAATAAATGATAAAAAATTGAAGTTAAATATAAAAAAATATAATGTTGGAAAATTTTTTTGTCAGTGGCAGCATTCATATGCCGGAAATAATCCTGAATCGATCAAATGTCGACCATTGCAAAAAGGATAACACTATGCCCATAGCCGCTGCTGAACCAAAATGAAAGTTCCCATAAACTTATTGCAGTGGTCACAGCAATTGGTCTAAACACTATGACCGATGGTGTTAAATCTTACTGTCATCCTGACTGCGGTTGTGATGCACAGGCAAACCATGCCGTGATTCACTTATTACTAGACGACTGAAGTATGTGTCCCAGATGTATGAGCATCCGGTGCACTGATGTGGATGAAGACGAAGGGGTAAACGTGACACAATACATTGCACCTCTCCGATCAACATTTGTGGATTTATTTCCAATTTTTTCATAATTTGAACCACTGTGCGGCGTGCCGAAACAATACAATAGCGTGATGAGTTTTCGGTCGGGCTAGACAGGCGGACAATGGCTCTTGTGTCTGAGGGTCAATGGGTAAAACACCGAAGGTAGTGAATTCGAAGACGTGATTAACTCACGACCCACTGTGGGAGAAAATTGAAAAAATCTAGTAAAAAACAAGTAAAAGCACACTAAGTTCGGCCGGGCCGACCCTTGGGAACCCACCACCATGGATTCTGCTAAAATATGCGAGTTATATCTAGTTATAGACCGTATTGGACCGTACTTGGCGATTTGTTGACAGTCATTACGGAACACTAGAAGCAAAATTTCAGCTTGTAAGGGTTCAAGAAGTCAAATCGGGAGATCCGTTTATATGGGAGCTATTTCCAAATCTGAACCGATATGGCCCATTTGCAATCCTCAACGACCTACATCAATATTAAGTATCTGTGCAAAATTTCAAGCGGTTTGCGAGGCTTCCGGATGCTCAAGAAGTCAAATCGGGAGATCGGTTTATATGGGAGCTATTTCCATTCTAGATTGGATAAGGTTAAAGTGACCACACATAATTCGTTGCCCTTCGGGCCTGGTCCTAAAGACTTAGCTTACAGATTCCAGTTCCCCAAGAAAGTGTTAGGTAATTCCTAGTCTCGCAAGCTTATCCTCTCTACAATTCCCTGGGATATCTCGATATCCTAGCACCCAGAACAGGTGATTTTTGAACTATTTCGTCATTTTGTTGAGAGATTTGCAACAGTCGAAAGCGGTTTTTGAATTCAGAAATGCGTTATCCCGGGATTTAATGGCTGTCTGAAAAGAAATTTATGCCAATCGTAGTTATGACATTGTATCTTGGCCATTCCAAGACTTCTTTAATTACAAGGATATTCGCTTGATACACACTCATTGGACGGATAACCTTCTCGATATGACCAATCCAAGTTCTCCAGAGTACACCTCTGGTCGTCTAGTTCGAAACCATCCGTATAGAAGTCTAAATAACTTTTATTGTCAGGGATATTTTAGTTATACTCGGTTCTATCAGGAATAGTGGTATAATACCTTTTATCAAAGTGTTGCTGAGGAAATGTGTAATCTGCACTGCCTGGATCATCGGACATTGTATCAAGGATAACACAGTGTGCTTAGGCGCCGTAAAACCAAAGAAAAAGCTCCCTTAGCCTAACGGTAGTGATCGCAGCAATTTGTCTAGCCATAATATCCAGAGGCATTACAAGTGGCATTAAATTCAGTGCGTTAGATGGCATAGTCCTCAGGGCGGCGGTGTTGCAAAAACAACCTATTCCTGGGATCCGGCTGAGTATTGAAGTGCAGTTCACCAGACCACAACACCATATAGCATTATAGGTCTGATAACTGCAGTATATACCTAGTGCATAACAAGCGGTTGTAACTCCAAACTTTTGCCAATAGCTCTCTTGCTTGCTCTCTCTCCAAACCTTTTTTATCTTTGCATGCCTATAATTTACCTAGGCCATCGGTCTTTCCCAGTAAACCCATAGAAGGTGCATCGCTCTCAGGCTTGGTGCAAATGATCCTAAGACTCTCACTAATAGAGGGGGATTCCTTAAATTCGGCTCCCTAATTTCGCTGCACAGGCTACCCCAAAGACCACACGTCTAGATTCGGAAACTGCATCGCAGTCAGGCAAAAGGCTGCGGTTAACTGGAGGGCATCCCATGCCTAAGAGAACTAGGGCGAACTAAAGTGAGACGGGTCCAAGAACTATTGCTAATGTCCCTAGGGATAGTTTGGTGATGGCAGTTGTCGACAAGGGAGAAGAAAAGGGCTGAATATCTAGGAATAATTCGAGTGGGATAATCAATGGATTGTCATCAGTATACTCCGATGTCCTTGCGGAATTTCCTGGGTCTGCTCCAGTTTGTGACGATGCAGGCTGTTATCGGGGCCGATACAGACTAATTGCCTTCGGGGATCAACGCTCAATTGAAATGTATCGTTGTGCGCAAAAAAAAGATTGGTGAAATCTGACCAGGTGCAGCACAAGATTAAGTCAAGAAGGAAGACATTCCTGTGGCTGATGTTGACCAGAGACATGCAGTATTCGTACTAAACTCCGGCTGTCTCGCAGACGTCAAAAACGCTAAAGGAGTTGTATCCTACGGATTCAAGTTGAAACTGAAGGTCTATACAAGCTGTGGAGTTGGGGAATCAGGAGACGGCTTAAAAGTTGTTGCTGAACATTTGTCTGAGGAACTATCGACCACATCGCTAAGGCCTGGCAGACTGCAGAAGAAAAAAACCCTGCCACAATCGAGACAGACGGGAAAGGCATCGAAACGGGACCCAACAAGCCCTTGTGTGTGGGTCATCTGCTTGGACTGTGCTCAAGGTGTTCTCCAGCGGAGAAGGACGGAACTCAAAAATTACTTCGACAGCAGCAGCTATTGAAGCATCTAAGGTGGAATCGTCCACACCGCAAGTGTCCAGTATCCTGAGGAAGAGTGGTACGACAGCTTTCTCACCTGCCTCTGAATGCGTACGGAAGCTCATCATGACAAGATCTAACGAATCTTGTCAGGATGAACTCCTGGTGGAATCAGAAGACGTGGCATACACAACAGTGGTGGAAGTTCTGATTCCTGACTATGATCCGGTTCCTACAGATAAATCTCCACCATTGTAAGGCCGCTTCGGCGGCACTTAAGGTCCTCCTGGTGGTGGGGGTATTTGAAGTTGCTGGTTGAAGCCGTTTCTGCAGGTAAGAAGAGCCTCATTGTAGGAAGTGATGCTAATGCACATCACCAGATATGGGTAAGTTCGGATGTCAACGTAAGGAACGGGCTGCTTATCGAATATATTATAAGTTGCAATCTGGCGATTTGTAATAAAGGGGATAAACGCGGAAGATCATTGCTCCCTCTCTATATTTGGTCTGCCCAAATATGCGATTCAAAGTATGAGAGCAGTGCAAATACAAAGTGGAGAGTTAGTTTCGAGCTCACATCGGCTTATTCGAATTGCAGACTGGCTGCTGGCCGATGATCGGAACCAGAAGAAAAAGAAGGCGGAGTTTAGTTAGGGCAGCCCTTAAGAACAGGTTCTCATAGAGAATAGTCGGATGGCGAAATTGGCTCGAAATTGGAACAAAAGTGATCCAATTTCGCCTTCCGACTATTCTCAACGAGAACCTGTTGTTGCAGGCTGCCGTAACTGAACTCCCACTTCTTCTTCAGCTGGTTCCGATCATCGGTCAGCAGCCAGTCTGCAATTCGAATAACCCGGTGTGAGCGTGAAACGAACTCTCCAGTCGGTATTTGCACTGCTCTTACAATTTGAATCGCAGAGCATGGGCAGACCAAATATAGAGTGGGAACAATGATACAATTGGGGCTCGATCGACTCAGAATGTCAAGGCAATCAAGAATACTTTATGAGGTCGCAGATCAATTTGTAGCCGTTTTTCAAACGGACTCACTAGACGTGTATTCCTTATCCTTTGGTGGTGGCTATTAAAGGTTTCTCTCACTCTATTTTGTGTAGCAACTATGGTAAAACGTCCGACTTATGCCACTTAAATGGTATTATTTTTGCAAGACTATCACAGACAAGGCAGACAAAACAAATTTTAAGATATAGAAGCTGGCGTAAACAAGTTTTATTGCGTCCTCGAAAAAGATGAAACGTGCTTTCACCATATCAATTTCATTCTTAAGTTTACAACTATCTGTATTCCACCACTTTTAATTGATAGTGTAAAGCATGTTAAGCCATTGCATTAAACTTTAATTGCCACAGTGAAGAAAAACAGCACAACATCTCCGTATATAAGGGCAAAAGATGGAGTGTGGCCATTAGTAGTTATTTACCCAAAATGATGTTCCTACTTACCTTCTTAACGCTAAGTGTGGTGGGACTTTCGAGCGCATCTTTGGCCCGGCTGGATGGTCGTATTGTTGGTGGATTTGCAGTTGACATCAAGGATGTGCCATTTCAGGTGTCCCTTTTCAGCTCAAATCACTTCTGTGGTGGTTCTCTGATTGCCAAACGATTCGTCTTGACGGCCGCCCACTGCACATATGGTCACGATGAATTCGAACCACTATTCGCAGTACGAATTGGTTCTTCCGTTTCTGATAAGGGAGGACTGATGGTTAAGGTGGCGCGCGTACATCAACATGAGAAGTTCGATTGGAATACCATTGATTACGATTTTTCCATCTTGGAATTGGAGGACTATGACTTGAATGCCTTGTCATTTGAAATGCAATATGCCAAATTGCCCACCCGCAGCCAGGTACCTGATGGTACAGTTTTAACTGTCTCTGGATGGGGTGGTACAAAAAATCCTAGCGATGACATACGCATTTTGAGAGCAGTCCATGTACCCAAAGTCAACGAGAATGTTTGTGAGGAGGCCTATAAGGCACGTATCACAGATCGTATGTTGTGTGCCGGTTTGGTTGAAGGAGGCAAGGATTCTTGCCAAGGTGACTCAGGCGGTCCTTTGGTTCGTAATCGCACTTTAGTGGGTGTTGTGTCTTGGGGTTCTGGCTGTGCTCAACCCAATTATCCTGGGGTGTACGCTCGTGTCTCTTCTGTGTTGCCATGGATTGCTGAGAAGACCGGTCTTAGTCTATAATGATGAAATGATAAAATAAATCTTACATACATGTAAAAACTTTAAAAATTTTGTGTTTAAACAATTTTTGAATATTTTACGTGGGAAGAAAATTTAAAAAAATTATATGAAAAATTTCTACAGAAATTTTGATAAAATTTCAAATAGTCGTAGAAATGAAAACTTGATAGCATTTCTTATAGAAAAGAAATTTACACAAAATTTTTTAAGGAAAGGCAAATTTTGATACTTTCATGGGAAATAAAATTTTATGAAAATTTCCCGCAGGAAGGAAATTTTTAAAAATGGTTTAATGGCGTTGTAGGCTGCAGGGTTGCTAAGACCCTGTGGTCGAGGTTCTACGGAACGAGGACGTCGATTGTCCTCCAGCTAGAGAGGCGTGGCTTTGGGTTGTTGTGGTTGGGAGTCCTGACCTTCCACTGCTATGATCGGTCGATAGGCTCGGGAAGATTAGTATTTTTGCGGGGTCTGTGGGGAAGTGGAGGAGTTGAAGACGATGAAAAATATGCTATGCCAGTACCCAGCGATGGAAAGAAGGTTTTCGATCCCCGAGACTTTTTTGAATTCTGCTATGGTCTGGGATGGCTGAAAGGTCGGCCTTCAAGTCGGTACGACTTCTTTCCACCTCTGTGCCGGCTTTCGTTTCTTTTTCTCTCCTATTTCTTTTCTTTCTGGTTGCATAAATGGATGGGTAAATAAATGAATCTTTAGATGAATGCATGGGTAGGTTGATGAGTTGATAGATGTTTGGCAATATGGACGGATATATGGTTGAAGAGATAGATGGAAAGATGATTGGAAATATGGATGGATATATGATTGAAAATATAGATGAAATTATGGTTCGATAAATGGATGCATGGAGATGGATAGATATATAAATTAAAAGATTTTTGGATATAAAGCTAGCTTTTTGGTTATCTCACTGCCCTCGAATTTTGGATATCATATGTACTCTATTCCTGCAAACCTTTCATTATGTCTTTAACTGATGCAAAAGGCGACTGACTAGCTACTAAAATAAAATTGAATGTCCGATTCGTACTCAAAATACCTTTAAATTTAATTTCATATTGTAAAGATTAGGTTAGTTGAAAAGAGGGTGCATATAATAATCTAGCCCAAACCACTATGGATATACACCTTAGCCAGTAATCGGCTTAGTGCGCTCTGAATACTTAAAAGTAACCTCGAAAAAGAAAATCTGAGCCACTCTCCTAGGTTGTTTCATGTCTGGAATTGTGTCCCCACCTTAGCGCCGATGTCTGTTAGCTGCGAAAGCCGTGCAGCGACATAGGAAATGCTTTAACGTCTCATTTTCGTCCCCACTTGCCCTACACATACTATCACTTACCGCACCTATATTGCTTAAGTGAGCTCGTTGTCCTAAGTGTCCCGTTATGATACCGAAAGCTATTCTGACCTCCCTCTTACTTTCGTCGTCATCCTACCAACCGATTCGCTGCTCCATAGTGTTACATGTGCTTTCGTCGCCCATGACCTTAACCCGAAGTGTTTCGTTTTAACCAAGTTAATCGACGGCAGACCTCTGGCTTTCACTCCCAAACAGCCTGCTCTTTCGTTCCACCTTACTTCGCTATGGCCAGGCAACTAAACAATGTGACGTGTATCTCCTTCTTACACTCCAAGACTATTCGTGACCTTAGCGTCCTGGTTGTTATTGCCCTGATGGACGGTTTACTGTGCGTAAAGATGTTCACACTTCACGTTTTAGCGTAAACACCATACCACCTCACGCATGCCATGGGCGATAAAGGATCACCGCCTGCAGGACCTTTTTATTGCCAGGCAGATTAAAACACATCTCAGTCCCTGTGTTCTTAATGTAGACCCCAAGGCCCACTCTGGCCTCTAGCTGAGATCGATCCATGTACCATGATTGGTTATCTTGTCCTATACACCTGCAAAAGAAAGCTATTGGCAAAAGTTGGGGGCTTGAACCACGTGCCATGCAATGGGTATAAATTGTAGTTGTCAGATCTACAATAATATATGGTGTTGGGGTCTATTGGACGGCACTTCAAAAGTCCACCTACTGTTCAATACTTAGCCGAATCTAAAGGATGGCTTGTTTGTGCGTCACAGTCTCACTGAGGACAACACCATCAAATACACTGAATTAAATGCTGCACATAATGCCTTTGGACATTGAGGCTTGAAAAATTTCTGCAACCACTGCTGTGAGGCAAAGGGAGTTTTCCTTTTGTTTATGCGGCGCCTACGGGTATTGTGTTATCCTTCCAATTTTCCACGCAGTGTGGATTACATATTGGCATAAATATCATTCCAGGTAGCCGTTAAATCCTTGAAGAATGTAATTCTGAATTCAAAGACCGCCCTTGACTGTCACAGATCTATTCTGGGTGCTGGGACACAGTGATATCCTAGGGAATTGTTGAGCAGACAAACTTGCGAAACTAGAAACTACCTTACACATTCCAGGGGAACAATTTCGTGGATAGTTCGGCTTGAGGTCATGTACAATTATTAAAAATAGATATCGGTGTTTTTATACTCTACACCACCACTGTGGTGCAGCGTATTATAAGTTTGTGCATTTGTTTGCAACGATACGAAGGAGAAGAGCTAGACCCATTGATAAGTATACCGATGGACTCAGAATCACTTTCTGATTCGATTTAAGCATGTCCGTCTGTCCATCCATCCGTCTGTCGGTCTGTGAGTCCATGTATTCTTGTAATCAAAGTGCAGGTCAAATTTGTGGTCCAATCATCACGAAATTTTGCACATATCACTTTTTTTCACCCAAGAACGGACGCTCTCATATATATTTATCGCACAAAACTTGGCACGAATTATTTTGTTACCGCTTTCGAGATTTCATCAAAATCTGTTCAAATTTGGATGTAGCACCCATACATATTTATCGCCGGATTTACACTTATATGGCCGTAGTAACAACAATTTTCAAACGATCTGTTTGAAAGTCGGTTCAGAGTTAGATATAGCTCTCATATACATATATATTTATATATCGCCCGAATTTATAAATAAAGGGTAGGTCTAGGGTATTATATAGTTGGCCCCTCCCGACTTTTACCTTTTCTTACTGGTTTTTGGTTCGAATTCCTGATGTTGGGTCTCTTTTTAGTCGTCTAACTGTGCAGATATTCCCTAGGGTGCATCATATTTTCGCGTCATATTCTTCCTTAAATCTGCGGGCATGACATGTAAGCCAAGTTTTCGGGAGCAGGGCAACGAATCATAGATCGTCACAAAGGAGGGATTGTGAACATTCCAAAATTATGTGGCCTCATCTAGACTTGAAAAGGTCTACTGCTTTGCCGTCATTGGCTAGAACAGACGTCTCAGTCATTTTGTTCATCATGACAGGTCACAGTCTAATCGGAAAACATGCTGACAGACTGAAGGTTGACAGTAACGACTTTTGCAGAAGCTGTGAGGACATCGTAGAAGAAGAGACTACAGAACACCTTCTGTGTGAGTGTCCCGCACTAGCAGTCAGAAGGAGTTTCACTTTAGGTTCTCATTTCTTTCGCAAGTCATTGGGCTTTTTAAAGCGATCTGGATGGTACAACAGTAGGAACTAGAGGGCATCTTCCTTCTTATTCTAACAAATGCGTAAACGGATAGGCCCCTTGGGAAAATGGTTCAGTTACGTACAATAAATGAATAAATAGTCTTAAAATCTTAATTCGAATAAATCAAAAGCAGGCAATCACTGACAAAAGCCAACTGTAACAAATCAATTAAATAAAATGCAGTCGCTGCTCTTAAGGTGTTATAGTAAAGAAAATTAATTTGGATCTAGGTTGCCAAAGTACCAGAAAGTGAAAATTTTAAAAACAGGCCTAATACTTTTAGGCATCGCCAATATATTGGGTTGCCCAAAAAGTAATTGCGGATTTTTCATATAGTCGGCGTTGACAAATTTTTTCACAGCTTGTGACTCTGTAATTGCATTCTTTCTTCTGTCAGTTATCAGCTGTTACTTTTAGCTTGCTTTAGAAAAAAGTGTAAAAAAAGTATATTTGATTAAAGTTCATTCTAAGTTTTATTAAAAATGCATTTACTTTCTTTTAAAAAATCCGCAATTACTTTTTGGGCAACCATAAAAGGTATTGTATAATATAGGGAGTTTTATACAAAAAAAGGTAAACCTTTGGCCAACAAATGTATTGAAAATTCCTGATGTAATCTTTATACAAATATGCGCTGGTTATAAAAATATTTCTTAAGTTTTTCCCAAGTCGAACAATGTTTTTTGTGGATATACACGTTTACTTGAGAAAAGAAATCCAATAGATTATTATTGTTATTTTTAAAAGAAATATTTCTAAATAGTTTTGCTTTTCAAGACTTAATCATGGGTCTTAATTTACAACATCATGCACAAAAAAGCCAACAAACTTCAGAAGGCTGTAAAGCTCATAAATCTATTTTACTTTATCTCAAAAAGGTCAAGAACTGATTGGACGACGACATTAGAAACCTACCATAATTGAATTGGCTTAATAACCCACTTTGAGAAAGTACCTCAGATCTCTTGACAACCATCTGTTGCTGTTGCATACCCTTTAAGTGTGTGTTATCGAAAATCCCTTGGATTGCTGATAGCAATGAACTTGCTGCAGCACTCAAGGGTATGTATTTTGTGTTTTCTCTTTTGGTTAGCCTTGGCTGATATATGGATCGAAATTCCTATAAAAAGAGCAAGTCGCAAGTATTTGGCCAACATTAGTTTGTGGTTTGTTAAACGCAAGTGTTTGGATCATTGTAAACTATGAGGTTTTTCTTCGCTATTGCTGTCCTTTTTGTGGCTAGCTGCTCTGCTGCCAACCTACGTAGCAAGCCCCGTTTGGATGGTCGTATCGTAGGCGGCTATGAGACCGACATCAAGAAGGTTCCCTTCCAAGTGTCCCTGCAAGCAGGATGGCACTTCTGCGGAGGTTCCCTCATTGCCAAGCGCTTCGTTCTTACTGCTGCTCACTGCACTGATGGCGATCCAGAGTTCAATCCCAACTTCAAGGTACGCGTTGGCTCCTCCTATTCCGAAAAGGGGGGCTTGCTCCTCAAGGTTAATCGCATCCATCAACACCATCAATACAGTGCCAGTGTTGTGGACTATGATTTCTCCATTTTGGAATTGGAGGATTACGACACCAGTGCCTTGGGCTTTGAACTCCAGTATGCCAAATTGCCCACCGCCGATGATGTTGCCGATGGCACCCTTGTTACCGTTTCTGGCTGGGGTAATACCAAGAACCCCAACGAAAGTAGCGATGTCTTGAGAGCTGTCCAAGTCCCCAAAGTAAACCAAAAGGTATGCCAAGAGGCCTATACTAATTTCGGAGACGTTACCGATCGCATGATCTGTGCCGGCTATACTCAAGGTGGCAAGGACTCTTGCCAAGGTGATTCTGGTGGCCCAATGGCTCTTGATGGCACTCTCGTCGGTGTAGTGTCTTGGGGCTTTGGATGTGCTGAACCCAACTATCCCGGAGTCTACGCTCGCGTCGCATCCGTATTGCCCTGGATTGCTGAGAAGACTGGCCTTAGCTTGTAAATGGACAATGATTTTTGAAAAAAAAAAATAAAAATTAAACAACTGAGTATTTTCTGAAAATATAAAACCTTGGTGTCTTACTAAGATGTTTGTTTCGGTGACTTCAACTTACCCCAGATATCATGGGTCTCGAAAGAAAACGCCGTTGTTTATGTGCCTGTTTTAATGGTTTCTTCAATTGGTATGGATACATTCTGGGAGAACATTTTTGACCAGTGCTTGTTTCAGATGAATAACATTGGTAACATGTAGGGGATAGGATTTTGGACCTGGTGTTTAGCTCTATCGTGGACATTTCTTTATGTAGATGTTTGCCATTTGCGGAACCTGAGGATAGATACCATCCGACTTGGTCTGTTGCGGCGTGATATGATGAAAGATATTCCAGTAAAAAATACGGGATTTAGATTTGATTTTGACAGTGTCGGCTTTGATCTGCTGCGTTCAATTTTATTCGGCATTAGTTGGGTTTCTGATTGCGACTTGGATTTGTGAATATCGTCTTTTTATAATGTGCTGAATGATGCTTTCGAAATATCTGTTCCCACTGTGAAGCCTTATTCTGAAAGGAGACCAGCATGGTCTACCCCGTATCTAAAACGCTTACGTAATGTCAAAAGTAGATTTTTTAAGAAATTTAAAAAATGTAATACTTCATTGAATTATACCAATTATTCGAGAGCGAGGGCTCAGTACAACACTGAGAATATGAGATGTAATTCTGATTATGCTGTCAGGATGAGGAGTTATCTTCACAGTAGCGTTTATAAGTTCATGAATTCTAAGTGAAAGGTTCGGGAATTCCCTAGTTGCATGATGCTTGATTATAGGGAATCGTTTGAGGATTCGGAGATATGCGAAATGTTTGCAGACTTTTTCTTCCTGTTCCAAATATGCTTATGACATTATTAGGTTGAATTATTTCCAACGGATTATTCTTACTGACGATGAGGTGCTGAATGGTTTAAAATCATTAAAGAGTTCCAAGATATCAGGGCCGGATGGTGTACTGGCGAGTATTCTTAAATCTTGTGCCTGCGAGTTATATAGGGCACGTACGACCATATTCAATGATTCATTATCTTCAAGATAGTTTCCTCATTCCTGGAGATCAAGTTATATAATTCCTTCACATACAAATGGTAGAAAATGTATTATTGAAAAGTAAGTGCAATACCAAAGCTGTTTGAACTGCCGGCTTCTCGTAGGATATCCCATTTTGTCACACCAATTATTTCACCCTACCAACACGCCTTTGTTAAGGGGAGGTCGACTTTGACCATCCTATTAGAACTGACATGTCATGCCTATGATGGTTTTGTAAACAGATTTCAAACAGATGTAATTTACACGGATTTTAGTAAGGCTTTCGAAACTGTGGTGCATGATTTATTATACCCACCACCGTAGGTGGTGCATTCCGTTTGCAACACATCGAAATATCAATTTCCGACCCTACAAAGTATATATATCTCGAATCGTCGCAAAATTCTGAGACGATTTATTGATGTCCGTCCGTCGGTTATAATCACTCTATAGGCTACAAAAATTGAGATATTGAACTGAAATTTGGCACAGATACGTCTTTTGATGCACGCTGGTTAAGTTCTTGAACGGGCCAAATCGGTCCATATTTGGATATAGCTGCTATATAGACCGATTTTCCGATAAAGGGTCTTATGCCCATAAAAACTTCATTTTGCATCCGATGAAACATGAAACTGTGAGTAATTTAAGGCCTCCCGACATCTCACCCAAATATGGTTCAGATCGGACTATATTTAGATATAGCTGCCATATAGACCGATCTACCGATAAAGGGTCTAAAGCCCATAAAAGCTTTGTTTATTGCCAAATTTCAATTGAAATTTGAAACAGTTAACAGTTATTTTAAGCCTCCTGATATCTGACTTAAGCATGGTTCAGATCGGACCATATTTAGATATAGTTGCCATATAGACCGATCTACCGATAAAGGGTCTGAAGCCAATAAAAGCTTTATTTTTAACCGATTTCGCTGAAATTTGAAACAATGAGTAGTTTTAGGCCTGCCATATAGACCGATCTGCCGATAAAGGGTATGGAGCCCATAAAAGCTTTATTTATTGCCCAAATTCGCTGAAATTTTAATCTGTGGGTTATTTGAGCTTACCAACATCTGACCCAAATATGGTTTATGAATTCTAAGATTAAGGTTCGGGAATTTCCTAGTTGCATGGAGTTTGATTGTAGGGAATCATTTGACGATTCAGACATATGCGATATGTTTGCAGAATTTTTCCAAAATAGATATACCAATTTGTCTGCCTGTTCCAAATATGCTTATGACAGTAATAGGTTGAATTATTTCCAACGGATTATTCTTAATGACGATGAGGTGCTGAATGAAGACACCATGGCCGGATGGTGTACAGACGATTATTCTTAAATCTTGTGCCTACGAGCTATATAGGCCACTTACGACCATATTCAATGATTCATTATCTTCAGGATATTTTGCTCATTCCTGGAGGTCAAGTTATATAATTCCTTTACATAAAAATCGTAGAAAATATATTATTGAAAATTAAGTGCAATACCAAAGCTGTTTGAACTGCTGGTTTCTCACAGGATATCCCATTTTGTCACACCAATTATATCACCCTATCAACACGGCCTTGTTAAGGGGAGGTCGACTTTGACCAACCTTTTAGAACTGACGTGTCATGCATATGTTGCTTTTGTAAACAGATCATATGCATATTCCTTTCAAGGATATAGCTGTTTATTCTGGTGTTCCACAGGACATCCATTTAGGTCCATTGCTGTTCGTTTTTTTACTTGAATGATCTTCCATCAGTTATTCAGTCTTCAAGGATTTTAATGTTTGCAGATGATGTGAAGGTGTTTTGTAATTTGGATTCTCCAGATCGGTCACTGTGCTTGCAGAGCGATCTGCACTCTCTAGTGGACTGGTGCAGTGTTACTGGCATGGCGTTTAATCTTAAAAAGTGCAAGAAGTTAACTCTTCTCAGGGTTAGATCTATTCTAGATGACTATTATATAGGTTCTTATAAAATGGATGACGTAGATTCCTTTACTGATCTTGGAGTTATTTTGGATGGCAGATTACTTTTGAATTTGCCCATTGACTCGTGCATCAATAAGGCAAATGGTGGTCCAATGAGTTTGATGATCCTTATGTGATCAAGGGTTTGTTTACAAGCTTAGACCGGCCTACATTGGAATACCAATATAGGGTTTGGATGGGTTCCAAACCCCATACAAGTGCTACTCAGATAAGATTGAATCAGGTAAAATTTTTTCTTTTTGCGCTTAGGATGGATTTCATCTGAATTTCTTCCCCACTACGAGAACCGCTTAAAACTTATTGACTGGGTCCATAATTATTGTAAAATTATTGCGTATTTTTAAATATTTTACTCCGAAATACTCGGCATTACATACATCTTAGACTATCTTTGGTGATATTTAATTCGGCCTTTGTGTGATGCATACAACAAATTGTATAGTAGTATACCCTTCACCGATCCTATTCATGTAATAAAGAATTCTATCCTTCGTCTATAATGTTGCTTGAGATGTTGATCTAACTATAGTATTTAACTGGCTGTGAAATTTCGGTAGCCAGTATTACCCTAACCCTCTACTAACCCTCCATAGTTCCGACTATGGGGTGTACGCATCCCTACGTAATGGGGGGTAGCCGCCTCGGTCAGCAGAGGCGGTTGTGACTGGCGTGAGAACGAACGAGATAGTTTTTGCAATTGGGAAAGGAAAAACGATTCCCAAGTTAGTTTAGAGGTTGTAGTAGAGGTCTACAGTTAGTCGTACTTAGACAGATTCGTCGGTTGTGGTACCACAGGATTGAATCAACCAGATTTTTTTTTTAAAGCCTGATAAATTTCGAATATTCACATCCTCTAAATTAGAAAAGTCTGTCACGAAATTGGAACCCAAAACGAAACTTTCTCTCAGGAATATTTAAATTGAAGTCTTTATATTATTGCGGGCCAGGATGGGAAAATGTTGTGTCACCACAAGGGATTAATTCCCCTTGAGAACCGCTTTGCAATTCTTAGAGGTGGCCCCATATCTAATGCTTATCCATATCATCTTCGTTGTGTCTGCGTCCAGACCCCCGCATTTATACTCTACGCCATTGCGTCCAGGTCCATATACTGCTGACTTCTTCGTGTTTTCGGTTGCCTGCGTCGTTCGACCCGTGTTCGCATGGGAAGAATACGAGTTCGACATCGTCTGCAAGGCATTTGCCCATTTTATGCATGTTCCGAAAGTAACCATGGCCTATCAATATCTGTGTCACGTAATAGTTGACATCGCTTTACTTCCTATAACTCCAGATCCGCACATCGGGTATTAGTCGTCATATCCACCTGGTCTGATTCTCATTCGTCCACCTTTGTTGACATTTCTCGATAGTCTCCTCTCGAATGGCCCATGTATGATCCGTTTGAATCTTACCCTATCATCCCTGGGTGTTGCCTGGCGCGCTCCATGGCCTTTAGGCCTATGGATTCATTCCGGCTATCACAAGGGCTGCGGGATCAGTCACTATTCGGTAGGACGATATGACTCTAAGAGCCGCCATCTTCTGTACCGAGAACATGTACTTTGCACGGCACGGTATCTGCAGGGTTTGGTAGCATATTTCGCTTTCATAGAGGAGGATGCTATTGAATGTCTCCATCACGAGTCTGCGCCTGCTCGGGAGAGGCCCACCTATGGTTGTCATCAGTCGTCTGAGATGCGCCTTTATCCGGCCTTAGTTGTCGCCTGGCGGATTCGCTCTGCATAGATCATCTTTGTATCCAGTTGGATCCCCAGATATTTGATCGATCTCTTAGCCTTCACCAGTACGCATATTCACTTCCGCTGGTATATTTGTTATACCCACCGCCACACAGTGGGAGAAAATCGAAAAAAACACAGTAAAACAAACGGATGAAGATAACTATTGAAATAAATCCATGCCATTTACATTATCTAAAAAAAAAACCTAGAACTGATTGCACGACAACAATAGAAACCCACCGTAATTCAATTGGCTTAATAACCCACTTTGTGAAAGTATCTCCGATCTTTTGACAACCATCTACTGCTGTTGCATACGCTTGAAGTGTGTGTTATCGAAAATCCCTAGGATTGCTGATATCAATGTACTTGCTTGCAGCACTCAAGGCACTTGGCTGACATGTCGATCGAAATTCCTATAAAAAGTGCAAGTCGCAAGTATGTGACCAACATTAGTTTGTGGTTTGTTAAACGCAAGTGTTTGGATCATTGTAAACTATGAGGTTTTTCTTCGCTATTGCTGTCCTTTTTGTGGCTAGCTGCTCTGCTGCCAACGTACGTGGTAAGCCCCGTTTGGATGGTCGCATCGTAGGCGGCTATGAAACCGACATCAAGAAGGTTCCCTTCCAAGTGTCCCTGCAAGCAGGATGGCACTTCTGCGGAGGTTCCCTCATTGCCAAGCGCTTTGTTCTTACTGCTGCTCACTGCACTGATGGCGCCTCAGAGTTCAATCCCAACTTCAAGGTACGCGTTGGCTCCTCCTATTCCGAAAAGGGGGGTTTGCTCCTCAAGGTTAATCGCATCCATCAACACCACCAATACAGTGCCAGTGTTGTGGACTATGATTTCTCCATTTTGGAATTGGAGGATTACGACACCAGTGCCTTGGGCTTCGAACTCCAATATGCCAAATTGCCCACCGCCGATGATGTTGCCGATGGCACCCTTGTAACCGTTTCTGGCTGGGGTAATACCAAGAACCCCAACGAAAGTAGCGATGTCTTGAGAGCTGTCCAAGTCCCCAAAGTAAACCAAAAGGTATGCCAAGAGGCCTATACTAATTTCGGAGGCGTTACCGATCGCATGATCTGTGCCGGCTATACTCAAGGTGGCAAGGACTCTTGCCAAGGTGATTCTGGTGGCCCAATGGCTCTTGATGGCACTCTCGTCGGTGTAGTGTCTTGGGGCTTTGGATGTGCTGAACCCAACTATCCCGGAGTCTACGCTCGCGTCGCATCCGTATTGCCCTGGATTGCTGAGAAGACTGGCCTTAGCTTGTAAATGGAAAATGATTATGGAAAAAAAATAAAAACAAAATAACTGAGCATTTCTGAAAGTAAAAAATCGAAGTGTTTTACTGAGATAGTTTTTGGAATTGGGAAAGGAAAAATGATTCCCAATATAGGTTAGAGTTTGTAGTGGCGGTCTGCAAGTAGTCGTTCTTAAGCAGATTGGTCGGTTGTGGTATCACAGGATTGAACCAACCAGATTTCTTTAAAAGCTTGAAAAATATCGATTATTCTCTCTCTGAAAAAGTCTTCCTGAAAAAGTCTTTTTCTCAGATATATTTAAAATGTGGTCTTTATTTATTTTTTTTTTTGCGCTCGTGAGGTTTGGAAAATGCTTTGTCACCCCTGGGGATTAACTCCATCTCGGAACCGCTTTCGCAATTCTTCAAAGTGCATCCTATAATCTGGTGTTTATCCACATCATTTTCGATGTGTCTGCGACCTTAGCTATGAATCCATTATCTTCGCCACTGCGTCCAGGTCCATATTGTTTTAACGCAGCACTTGTTCAGTGTATCTCATCACCATCTCCCAGTAATTATTTTTTCCAGTTCCCTGCGTCTTTCGACCCAGCATACGCAGTGGAAGAATGTGTGTCTGCAACCTCTAGTTCCTCAAAAAAGCATCTGCTAGAAGAGCATTGCCCTTTCTATGCAGGTATTTTCGGAAGTAACCATTGCCTATCAACATTTGTGTAACGTAATAGTTGACGTCGCCGTGCTTCCTATCTCTCCGCATCCTTACATCGGGTATGAGTCGTCTTGTCCACTTTGTCCGATGCTCATTCGTTCACCTTTGTTGCCATCTCCTCTCCTATGGCCTGTGTATGATCCGTTTGAATCTCACCCTGTCCTCTCTGGGTGTTGCACCTCGCTGTGTAGAGCCTGGTGCGCTCCACGGCCTTTAGGTCTATCGAAACCGTTCCATCTACATAGATCAGCTTTGTATCCAGTCGCATTCTTTGATATGTGACCGATCTCTTGGTCTTCAACAGTGTGCCGTCTAGGCGCATATCCATATTTTTTTTGCTAGGAGTAGCAATTCCGTCCTCTGCATCGCAAGTTGCAAGCCGTGGAAGTCCGACCAGTTCTTTGCCCATAGCAAGAGCTGTCGTAGTGTGCGCTCTGCATCTTACGTGATGATTGCAGCGATGACATCAGCATATACGACTAGAAAGGTTCCGTCTGGCATGTTCGTAAACCTCCATTATGATTAGCATTCCAAGGATCCGGTCCAAGTATGGAGCCTTGCACCGCTTTGATGTGACCTCATGTTCACTCGTTCAATCCTGAGAGTTATAGATAAGTACTCTGCTATGCGAGTAACTTCTCATTATTCTCATCAGATACGCCGGGATATAAAAGTCCTCTCTGTGCGTTTGGAAGACGTCAGACTATCTGAGGCTATTATATTCCATCAGCTGTCGTCGCTCTGCATCTTACGTGATGATTGCAGCGATGACATCAGCATATATGACTAGAAAGGTTCCGTCAGGCATGTTCGCAGACCTCCATTATGACTGGCATTCCAAGGATCCGGTCCAAGTATGGAGCCTTGCACCGCTTTGATGTGACCTCATGTTCACTCGTTTCATCCTGAGAGTTATAGATAAGTACCCTATTATGCGAGTTACTTCTCATTATTCTCATCAGATACGCCGGGATATAAAAGTCCTCTCTGTGTGTTTGGAAGACGTCAGACTATCTGAGGCTATTATGTTCCTTCTTCACATACTGTATGGCAAAGAGAACGAACAATTGGCCTAAAGTAGTGGTACCTTTACCTAGCCGCCTCTACTAACTCCAACACATATCTAAGAGCTCCGATCGTGGACATTCCTGTCCGAAAGACCATGTTGTTTCTCTCCTCCCAATATGATGACGACGTGGAGCTGTGGCTTTATAAGTCGCTCCAAAAGCTTGCCAGCCGTATCCAGCATACACAGTGGCATGAGGATGGGGATGTGGTATCACCTTTGCTCTTCCCTAAGAGCGCCAATTTTGTCTCTTTCATACCTCCGGAAAAACACCTCCGCTTTAATATTCTTAGAAGAAATTCAGTCTGTTTTTAGATATCTTCCTGATGATCTTGGCCGGCATTCGGCCGGTACTGGGGGCTTTCCGCTTTGGAGACTGCGGGCGGCATTCTTAAGCTCCTCTATCGTTAACGATCTTATGTTGTCAGTGTGCTCTTGTGGACAATATTTTCCATTGTTCTTCCGTTCATCACCGCTGTGGGGCTCCGTGTGCCGAGTTTATCCATCACAATTTTGTATCCGAGGCCCAAGGGTTTCTAGTGTCAAAGTAGAACATAATATACGGGTAGCCGCTTGCTATGTAAGTTTCTAGTACACTCTAATCTTTCGTCTACCAGGTGATTTCGTCGGACACAAGGGTGATGTCCAGCTTAGTGCCCACCCCTTAGGGTCGCCTAAGGGGTTGGCACGTTTTCACTGTTTAAAACGAATAGCCAGTTCTCGCGATCATAAGTAGAACTCGTCTTGACTCTTGACTTAGTCGTTGGCATGCTTCATTCTATTGCTCTAGAGTCTAAATCGCCAGCTACTATGTAATGCCCGTCTATATTTCACGTTGTATCGTCGATCTCATCAAGTTTCCTTTCGAAGGCGTCGATACAGTCACTGGAGTTGTATCGGTTTCCATTTCCGCTGCTTACTGGTGAGATTCCATCGCGATCTGGATTCCAGAAAGCTGCTGTCTTCCTCAAGCCAGCACACTTGATTTCTTCCTCCATATTGCTCGCTTATAACTATACAATAAGGAATCATGTGAGACCTTCGAATGTCGGCCTGTTATATTCTTAGCATGCCTGCTGTGTGCCTCCTTTACATCTCCCTGAGCCAGGTAGGTGACCAGTCGGACCATTTCCGCTGTGCGATCATATGCAGCATTTCACTGGTGATCGTATTTATTACATAGTCCCATTCCTTTTTTATCAGGTCCCTTGCATTCCCACTATAGATGTCCTGGTTCAAAACACCTAAAGCAGATGTTCTTTCATCCCGATATTTCAGCCAACAATTCGTCATTCCAATCCGGGGCTAGTTTAGCAGCTCATTGGCACAGCTAACTTATAGGGAGACGAAGGATGCCTAGGCTTTCAAGCTCGCTGCTTCCGCCGCGATGTCCTCTTCGTCTTTGCCTCTTTGTCGGGCTTTTTCACTTTAGTTGTTTTCGTTGGTGGTCTCATTTCTATAGCTTTGACCTTCCTCTTCTCCTTGCCGGAGTTATCATCGACTGGACTCGGCGCGCTCATCTTATTTGAGCCGTCGCAGAGACTCCTGCTGTCGTGGGAGTCTCTGCTTTTCTTGGCCTTCTTAGCTTCTCCGCAGTTTTCCAGTTTCTGCGGTAGCTTTCTATGATGCCCAAGATTTCTTCTATCTCTGACACAGAATATTTTACATCCCTGCTGATATTTTTCTGCCTTCCTATGGCCAGTCGCATTTGACGTAGGTTTTCTTGCATTTGCCAAGCGCTTCTTCTTCTGAAAGTTGCATCTTCAAGATGAACTCATGTCTAGAAGTGAAGCCGTTCTCGCATGCTTCTGAGTTATTCTCTGCTGAGGTACAGTCATACTTCTAACTTCCGTTTCAAACTCGATACTGGGACCGGAGGCTCGTGAAGAATTGACTGGCGATCGGTGTACTTTCGAACTACTTCTAAAGATCGATTCCATATCCTCTGCTGATGTGTTGGTTGGTGTCTCCAGTTTGATTGTGTCCCAAATTAGAGCCGTTATCTGTATCTGGAAATGTCGTCGGCCTTTATGTTCGCTTAATGGGTGTCTTTGCAACGTCCTCGCGAGGGTTGACGCAAAACTTTACTTGTACTTGCGTTAAGGGCCATTTCGTGAAGAATGTCACTCCATCCTACTCAGGCAATAGAATACCACAGCTGTCAGCCCGTAGCATCAATTGAAATCCATTATCAAAAATCATCTTCCTGTGTATGCGGCAGGGTCATGGTCCCCTTTAGTGGAGAATCCACGAAGCATCACACTAAACAATAGCAAATGTCTTTTTCTAGCATGTCCTTGACTTCGCCGCTCATGGTTGGGGCTGCTTATTATCCACAGCTGAAATATGAGGGAATACAACACCACACTGAGCTTAGGCAGTCACTTTGACTAGCGTGATACATGATGGAAGAACTTTGGTTCAAACTCTTAATCGAAATGAATACCTGTTGGATCCCCAAATAACCCCTTTGTGGCCTTTATTCCCTAGTAAGGTAGACCAGAATTTCCTTTTTCAACTTAGGACCTTCGGATGTGCATTTCGTGCCGTTTTAAAACTTTATCCACATTTTGTTTATATTTTTAAATTCAATCTCATTTTCCGTGGTCTCAATCTTATAGTCTTGTAGTTATCCCAGCCATAAGATCTTCGTTTAGGTCTACCTTTTTGAAAAGATTTTTGCAGCCCTCTCTGACCTTGATGTCCTATATTTGTCTCTTAATGAAGTTTTAGGACACGTGGACTGAAGTAAATCGTGCAGGTAGATGATGATCATTTAACATTCTTTTTGATCTCCTAGATCTTTACTTCTGCAACAGGAAACATCTCAAACGATATCTCACTACTAGGTGGCATCACAGAATTATGGCATAGCGTTGCAGTGTCTGATAAACATGATAAGTTCTACCAGGCCAAATTTTGGGTCTCGCCACACAGAGGCAGCTACAATGAGCTGCTCAGAATAATGGGTGAGATGGCGCTGAAGTATACCTCGTCCAGGAAACGTGGTTACCAGGTAACATGATCTTGAACTCAGATCAAGCAATTTATGAAAAATTTCTCCCCCGACTCAAGGTGAGATTACAATCTGTATCGTAGTGACCATTACAGGAATGTAAATTTAACGGTAGTGGCCCTAGAGAGTCACAGCAAACCCTTACTGGTGCTTGTCTCTACCTGCCGTATGAGTAGGGCAACCCCTGGAAAATATGGTACAGACCTTGGTCAAATGCTGTAAAACCATGGGGTAAGATCGCACATTTTATCCACCGGCGAAATTTTTTTATCTGCAACAAGGAAAAAACGCGATCGTTCTACAACTTAATCAGGGAACAGGTATAACGCTTAGGAAGAACATTGGCTAGTGTAAGCCTCAAACTGGAATATCCTTCCACATTGCTCCTTTTCGGACCACTACAGAAAAAGTCTCCAAGTTGAGTAGAATAAAGAGGAGTAGGGTGTACAAAAACTCCATGAATCTGGTAGGAGATCAGAAATTAGGGTTCCCTGGGTGGCCTATATAGGACACAAGGTAACTGGAAACGGCAGTAGGATTTGTTAAAGAAACCATGAACGACGCCTTTTTAAAGGCATGAAAAGACGGAACGTACACCGAACGAAACCAGAAGACTGTTAAACTATTGATAGAAATGGATTTTCCGGACAGTCAGGAAGAGATCGTTGATCACTACATCGTAATACCCACGGAAGCGCCCTCTACGAATGACCTCATCGGTGGTTTTTTCTAGGAGGAGAAGAATATGCTGCGATTCGCACTTTCCAGCAATTTTTATCGAAAGGACCTGACAGAATCATCCCGACTCACTGCAGGAATGCCTTGGAGTTATTCTATCATGGCCGAGTTCGATTATTATGGCAAGTCTGTCATGTTGGTCACCGTGGCGCAGAGGTTAGCATGTCCACCGATGACGCCGCACGCCTGAGTTCAAACCCTGGCGGGAACATTCGGAAATCATTTTCTGCGGTGGTTACCCCCACCTAATTCTGGCGATATATGTGAGGTAATGTGCTATTGTAAAAATGGTTTAACAGTGATGTAAAGTCTTTTCTTCCCGCCGTTCGGACACGGCTATAAAAGGGATGGCTTATGATTGGGAGGATAGCTCTCATTTATATGTGAGAAGTTTGCCCACTGTACTCTAATGAAGTTTTCGTGGCAAATCTGCATAGAGAGAAGTCATGGTGGTCATTATTACCAAGGCGGGGAAATAAGGTCAGTCAAAACTTTTACTTAAAACTCTGGAAACACCTGAAGGTCAAGTAAGGGCAGATATCGGAGAACTTCAGTGGAGCTTGCCATCCATAACCATACCTGAAAGATAAGTTAGTGGAGACGGCCCTCCAGAAAATTGTTCTAGTCGAGTCTCTGAACTCTCATGGTAAAAGAAGTTCTATGGGATATCAACATGAATGGCGTAAGATTAATCGGATACGCGATACTCAACCTAGGCAGGTAATGGAAGAGTCACTGAAAAGATTATAGAGTTGGCATACGAAAAATGGGTTGAGGCCTAATACAAGGAATAAATTGGTGCTCTTCATTGCGAGATATAAGATATCGTATTAAAGTTAACCAAAGGATGATTTACTGGATGAATATGTCCATTGTGAGGCTAGTGCTGTCGTATGGAGCACTGTTTTAGTGGAAGGCTTTAGATAGCAAGACGTAAACCTCGTCGAAATTATTTAGAGCCAAGCCGCAGGCGGACTATGATGGGAAGCTGGATATTCCTCTTTTCGAGATCTGTTTTCGAAACAGTGTCGCATAGGTTACGCTTAGGCTGTGGGAACTCGGACGGATACGGCCACAATTCTATTCTAGATTTTTTGCGGAGGGTAGTCTGAGGAAGGTTTTAGAGTACCTGCCACCGAGTCTGAACGGGATTTCTAGCAGAGGTCTGTGCGAATACAATAACCGCAAAAAAATACGGGAAGTGTTGTGTCGCCATAGAAGCTCGTCCGCGCAAGCGAAGCTATCGCCGGTCTCGCATATGCGCCATTTGTCGATCTTCTGAACATAGTTTGTATAGGGGACGGCCAGTGCGCAGTCGGTTGTGAAGTTCGTGCATGGATGCAGGTCTGCCAGGATACTCTAGCCTAACGCGCAGCGAAGGAGGATGATGGATTTGCTGGCTTTTGATTAAAAGTTAGTACGCACTATTATAGGGGTTTTAAACAGACAATGTGCTTTAGGCCATATGGCACATGAGAATTCCACATAATGTGTACTGCAGGAGCTGTCTTGATGAGGAAGGAGAGAATCCTATTGAGTATTTGCTTTGTTCATACACCGATTTACAGGCACAGAGGCTTTCCATCATTGATGTGCGTGACGTATCAGACGTATCCTAAGAAACGTGACAAATACGCTAACAAGACGATAAGGTTCGACAGAGGTCTCGATGTATGTGCGCTCGTGCGTGTTGGATAGATAAGTTTATGTTTTTCAACATCCAGTAGAGTTTATATAGAGTCCAGTTCGGCCCATGGAATTACGAGTACCCTCGCGAGAAAAGAAGTTTTGGGTGAGGAGGTAAAGAAAAAGTGTGAGTTCAAAGTCAGACGTAGAGACAAGAAAGCGAGATGAAGAGATATAAGAAGAGAGAAGGGTGTAAGCTTCTATCCGACGCGAGCACATGCAAAAACATCAGTGGATGAGTGCCGGTCATCGTCTTATTTAGTTTCTACTCAGTGTGCGCCAACCAGTAGGCCTGCGCGTTAATTTACACATGGTCTCGTGTGCAGAACCTGATCTCGTATCCAGTTGAATCCATTTTCTACGAATCTAACGACTCCTCCTAGAGATATGTGCGTAAGATCACTCGTATTGGAGAAAAATTCGTTCACCCAAATCGAATAAAACCGCCCCAAGGGACAAAAGCCCCCACTCGGGGCGAAGTGCTCCAACCTAGTCATTATAGGTATCATAGGAAAGGTAGGTTAGGTAAGGTTGAAAAGAGAGTGCGAATTTGTATCCGCCCCATGCCACTATGGACATACACCTAAGCCAGTAATAGGCTTCTTGTGGCCAGTAAATACTAACAAGTAAAAGTGTGCCGGGCCGAATCTTGGGAAACCACCACAATGGATTCTGCTAAAAATTTATACAAACTAATTTTAGTTGAAGGGCAAAATTGTATTCTACATACCAAACTTCTGTCAAACTAGCAAAAATTAAAGCTTCTAGGAACCGAACAGGGATGATCTAGAGATCGGTTTACATGGGAGCTATATCAGGTTATAGACTGATTTGGAAAGTATTTGGCGCAGTTGTTGGAAATCGTAACAGAAAACTATGTATGCAAAATTTAAACCAAATCGGACAAAAATTGCGGCTTGTAAGGGCCCAAGAAGTCAAATCGGGAGAATGGTTTATATGGGATCTATGACTGATTAAACCGATTCGGACCGTACTTGTCACAGTTGTTGGAAGTCTTAACTAGTCGGACAAAAATTGCAGCTTCCAGGGGCTCAAGAAGCCAAATCGGAAGATCGGTTTATATGGGAGCTATATCAGGTTATAAACCGATTCGGACCGTACCTGGCACTGTTGTTAGAATTCATAACAGAACGTTACATTCAAAATTTCAGCCAAATCGGACAAAAATTGCGGCATGTAAGGGCTCAAGAAGTCAAATCGGGAGATCGGTTTCTATGGGAGCTATATCTAAATCTGAACCGATCCATTTGCAATCCCCAATGACCTACATCAATACTAAGTATCTGTGCAAAATTTCAAGCGACTAGCTTTACGCGTTCGACTAGATTAGTATACCTCCTCCTATGGTGGTGGGTATAAAAAGCAATCTCGAAAAAGAAAATCTTATTTAGGAACTACGTGTTAGTTAGAAAATCCCCTTATCATGTCCCTATGTTGGTACATGTCTGGAATTGTGTCACTACTAAAACCGGACAATGTCTTAGGAAACGCTCCAACTTCTCATCATTCTCCCCCAATGCCCTGCACATGGTATCACTTGCCGCACCGATTTTGCATAAGTGAGCTCATAGTTCTATGATACCGAAAGCTATACTGACCTCTTTCTTACTTACTTTGAGTTATAGCCTCGTCCTCTCACGATCCGGATGTTCTCATAGGATTTTCGTTGTCCTACCAACAAGTTTAGTGTTCCACAGTAGTACAGGCAGTCCGAGTTAAGAGTGTTCGCCGCTTTCGCTCTTAACTCAGACTGCGTCGACCTTAAAGTCATCGGGCTAACCAAATTTATTGACGGCAGTCCTCTTGACTCTGAAAGACATTGACAAAAAGATTAATAATGGCATAGATAATTCCACAAACTGGACCCAGGAACGACCTACGGGTCCTTGAAAATTTTAAACTGCCCTAACATAGACAATATGGGTATCAAATTCAAGATTTTAATGAGTAGATGAGTGACTATACAAAATATAACTCTAGAAGGATTCTAAAACTAAAATATGAAAAATTTTTCATATGTGGCGCTCCTCTTTCCTTTTTCCCATAAAGCGAATATATTTTTTAAAAAATGAGAAAAAAACAAGTAAGAGCGTGCTAAGTTCGGCCGGGCCGATATACCCTCCATCATGGATCCCATTTGTCGAGTTCCATGCGTGGTATCTCTTTTTAGACAAACAAAGAATATTGAATAAGAACTGTTATGCTATTGGAGCTATATCAAGTTATAGTCCGATTCGGACCATAAATGAATGCCGAACATTGTAGAAGTCATTGTGTAATATTTCAGTACATTCGTATAAGAATTGCCGCTTGTAGGGGCTCAAGAAGCAAAATTTGGAGGTTTATATGGGAGCTGCATCAAGCTATTGATCGATTCAGACCATACGTATATCGAAGGTCATGGGAGAAGCCGTTGTACAAAATTTCTGCCAAATCGAATGGGAATTGCGCCCTCTAGAGGCTCAAGAAGTCAAGATCCCAGATCGGTTTATATGGCAGCTATATCAGGTTATGTGCCGATTTGCACCATACTTTACATAGTTATTGGATGTCATAACAAAACACCTCGTGCAAAATTTCAACCTGATCGGATGAGCCTAAAGAAGTCAAGAGCCAAGATAGGTTTATATGAGCTATACTAGATAATGAACCGATTTGAATCATACTTAACACAGTTAAGTAACACTACGTGCAAAATTTCAGTCAAATCGGATGAGAATTGCGCCCTCTAGAGGCTCAAGAAGTCAAGACCCAAGATCGGTTTATATGGCAGTTATATCAAAACATGGGCCTATTTGGCCCATTTACAATCCCATCGACCTACACTAATAAAAATTTTTTGCGCAAAATTTTAAGCGGCTAGCTTTACTTCTTCGAAAGTTAGCGTGCTTTCGACATACTGATGGACGGACGGAGGGACAAAAGGAAGGACGGACAGACGGACGGCCATGGCTAGATCGACTTAAAATGACATGACGATCAAGGATATATATACTTTATGGAGTCTCAGGCGCATATTTCGAGGTGTTACAAACAGAAGGACGAAATTAGTAAACCCCCATCCTATGGTGGAGGATATAAAAATTTAGTAAACAATTTTTACCTTTTTCATCTGAAATTTACCCATGAAAACCCAAATTTTCCAAACATTTAATTTTTTTGCTGAAAGCCCTGTTTTGCACTGCAGTAAAATTTTTTTATTTTTATTTATAGGTTTAAACACTTAAAACTATTCACAATTTTTCATACTGCGCAACTTTATCCAAAACCCATTGCCTCAAATGCCAGACATTGGCATATATACCAGGAAAACCGGGACGTGCACAACCTTCTCCCCAAGATACAACACCAGCCAGTTGATTACGAATTGCTAAAGGACCACCGGAATCGCCTTGGCATGCATCCTTGCCGCCCTTATCTCTATGGCCAGCACACAACATGGCCTCTGTTATGCGACCTTCATAATCCTCATTGCAAAGGGCCTGGCTGACAACGGGAACCTTTACAACATGCAAGTGATGGGGCGAAGGACCACCTTCCGCCAAGGCACCCCAGCCAGTAATTGTAGTCTCAACACCAGTCATGGGAGCCGTATCGATAAGTGCAATGGGCCTTATGGAGAAACCATTCAGAGGCAATGGCAAGCTGAGTATCAACAGGGCAATGTCATTGTTGGTGACTTTGGGATCATAGGACTCATGCATGATGATCTCCTTGACAGGTACCATAACACCATCAGCGCCAGTGCGAAAGTTAGAGCCGGCCACCACCCTAAACTCACTGGGCACTGCTGCAATAACACAGTGAGCGGCAGTTATAATGATTTTCTCCGAATAAATGCTGCCACCACATATGTGTCGGAAGGGATTTTTGGGACTATAGATACTCTTCTTTCGCAAGCTTATTTGATAGCCATAGACACTGATGTCGACAGCATGACCACCTACTATGCGAGATCCCTCCAGTTGAACTTCCGCATCCTCCAAAGGCAGCGAGTGGCCCAAGACAATGCCGAAAAGTAAAAATGTTAGCGCAAATTGCATATTTGCCGTTGATCGAAGTTGTTGATCGGGAATTACAATTTGAACTGTTACAAATCAATGCCACAAGCTTCAAGTGCAGGTGTCTGCTTTGATTGACACTTTTTTGGATTTTTGTTGGGTTTGCTTTTTACCACACCACAAAGTGTGTCATAAATAAATCGCTATCTCTTATTAATGCGAATGACAGACAGCTTTGGAAATTTCCTTCAGGGGCGTTGAAAAGCACGGTGTTTACTTCCTACAAAGGCAATATCAGCAGAGTGGTGTATCAAATCGCTGGTTAAGGCCATAAGTCGAGGAGTAAGTTACCCATAAAAAAAGCTCAAAATCTATAAAAAGCTCACACCTTGAGTATAGAGCACACAATAGTAGGCGACATTTTAAAGGACAGCATTTGGCAGCTATGCGTTTAACTATCAACATTGTTGCTGTGATTGCCATTGCGTCTGGTTGTCTGTCCGCCTCCTCGGACGATCGCATTGTGGGTGGTTTTGAAATCGATATCAGAGACATTCCCTTTCAAGTGTCCCTGCAAGGTGGCTGGAATTTTTGTGGAGGTTCTTTAATATCAAAACGCTACGTTCTAACCGCCGCTCACTGCACTGAACATCACTCGCAAGAATACCCACATTTTAAAGTGCGCATAGGCTCAAATCATTCACAAAAGGAAGGTCTACTTCTGCAACCAATTCGCATTTATCAACATCTTCAATACAATCGCAAAACCAAGGATTATGACTTCTCAATACTCGAACTAGAAGACTATGACAGCAGTGAACTGTTTTTTGAAATTCAATATGCCAAATTACCCGCCAACGATGATGTGCTGGCCGAGGGTACTCTTCTCACCGTTTCCGGCTGGGGTAATACCAAAAATCCCCATGAAAGAACCGATGTTCTAAGGGCTGCCCGTGTGCCCAAAGTCAATGAAGATGCCTGTAAGAAAACCTACAATGAGCATGGTGTGGTAACTGGTCGCATGTTGTGTGCCGGTTATCCTCAAGGTGGCAAAGATTCCTGCCAAGGTGATTCCGGAGGTCCCTTGTCTCTCGATGGTACTCTGGTGGGTGTGGTCTCTTGGGGTTTTGGTTGTGCGGAGCCCATGTATCCAGGGGTATATGCTCGTGTAGCATCCGTAGTGCCATGGATTGCTGAAACTGCTGGCCTTAGTTTGTAGATTGTAGTGAATATTTAGAAACTATTATGGGAAATGGGAGAAAATATAAATGTTGCACAGTGTTTTATTTTGTAAAAAGTTCAATGGTGTTTTGAAACAATGCAATAAAAGAGGAGAAAAGTTTGTTGTTGTATCAGTGTGTTGTATTAGACCCATTCATCTGATGGAGTCCGTCCAGATCTTGGAAATCTGCGGATAAATCGAGCACCTGAGGGACCTGGTCCAGTAGGCAGATTTCAGCCTTGAAACCCCTAGGTCTAGCACGACTGGGCTAGACCAGAGAAGAATGAAATCTGCCTTTTCACGAGGAAGACGAAGGTGGGCCACGTTTCCCCAATAGAAGAATTTCGATATCTGACAAGGTCGAATACTGAGGTGTGATATTGGACAGAAGACTGAATTGGAAGTGTCACATTCAGAAGCGTACTAAGCATGCTAACAGATATTGGGCATTAGGTAGGCGGCCCTTAGGCTCGAAATGGGGCCTGAATACTAAGATAGTCCACTGCCTCTACAGGAGCGTGATTAGATCAATACTTACTTACGCCTCAATAGTTTGGTGGACTGCTATGGAGAAAAAGTTCAACATAAGGACCATACAACAGGTTCAGAGAACATATTTTCTTGGCATAGTCGGAGCGATGAGGACCACGCCCACTAGGGCACTGGAGACTATTCTAGATATCTGACCACTGCGGCTAAAAGATTTAAGGCGATGGATTGAGGATAGGAGCAGCTTATACCATCGTGGTATAATCGAGGCAACGATAGGAAACCTGGAAGGAATGGACGAAGTTTCCAATGGGATACCATAGACGACACTTGAGGTCGAGTGGGAGGCTCTGCTGCCAGTGGCACCGTTTAAGATTGACGTTATCGTCTAGTATTGCCATTGTGAAGATCATGTTACACGGATGGATCAAAGCTAGAGGACAGAGTGGGCGTATGGGTCTGCGTTGAGAATCCAGGGGCTGAGATCTGTTTTAGACTGCCTAACCATACTACAGTCCTGCAGGCGGAGATCCCGGTGATGACGGAATTCGTGATCACCGGGATATCCGCTTTCGATATCATAACGGGGCACATATGACTATGAGCTTACTTATCTTAAATCGGTGCGGCAAATGATGGAGACACTATACCAGACATGAACCTACTTAGGGGCGTGGCATGGAAAACACTTAAGGGTTTTGTAAGTAACACGAAATGTCTAACTTAGATATCGTATTTCGAGGTTACTTTTTTAGTATTCACAGCACACCACAAGGCGATTACTGGCTTAAGTGTATGTCCATAGTAGCATGGGGCGGATTAAAATCCGCACCGTCTTTTCAACTTAACCTAACCTAAGTCCAGTAGCAATGGTTGGGCATTCAAACGATTGGCGTGTGTTGGGTGATCCCAGGTTATAATCGGGACACATATCCAATACGCAGTCATCAATCCCAACTCTATAGGAATTGAGGTGGCTGGATTCGGCGGAATGCAATTTAGCTAGAACTACTATGGTTTGTCGAAAAAGGCTAACTTCTTTAGCCACAATAGGTGGCGGTCAATCTCTAAGGACTGCATTCACTCGGCAGCTGTTCAATGCTTGTGTTACCGTGTCTGAAACACCAACTCAACTAGAGATTCTATCTTGTTGTGCTGAACCCCTCACTCTAGATCATGTAGATCCAGCCTGATATCTCTGGACTGTGAATGTCTATCCACAAAATGGTAATGAAATGGTCTTTGCGACAGCAGCCCAGTAGAAACTGCTTAGATTGCATGAAGTTGTGCCTTCGGGTGGAGATATCTCCTGGTGGAGGTGATCCACCTGAAGACTGAGGAGACAGCCCGACGCAAAACGTTGGACATCATTCTGATAGATATGAATGTTATTGCACCGCGTAACGCTCAGCTGGTGAGTCCGGCGCTGCATGGTTTTTCACTGACCGGCCAATTGCTTTATATATATAAAATTGTCTTTATGGGCACCCCAAGCGCTGTCGGCAAGCGACTTGAAGACTTTATTTATAAAGGGTGATTTTTTAACTATTATCTTTTTGGCAACACTGGATTAAACGGCCCACGCACGTTTCGTGTTTTGTTTCTCTGTCAAACATCTTTTGGGATGTAAATGCCTATCCATGGTAATGAAATGATCAGCAGCCCAATAGAAACTGCTTACACTGCATGAAGTTGTGCCTTCGGATGGAGGTATCTCCTGGTGGAGGTGATCCACATGAAGACTGAGGAGACAGCCTGACGACAAACATAGGACATAATTCTGATAGATCTGAATGTTATTCCACCGCTTAATGCTCAGTTGGTGAGTCCGGCGCTGCATAGTTTTTCACTGACCGCCCAATTGCTTTGTATAAAAAAGTTGTCCCCAAGCTCTGTCGGCAAGCGACTTGACTTTTTTTCTAAAGGGCGATTTTTTAGCTATTATCTTTATGACAACACTGGTTTAAACAGCTCACGGACGTTTCGTGTTTTGTTTCACTGTCAAACATCTTCAGTTTGGTCTATAATTTAACCATGAATCATCTTACAAACGAACAACGCTTGCAAATTTTTGCATTTTATTATCAAAATTCATCATTATCAAAGTTCATCGCGCTAAAATTGTGTTCAGCGATGAAGCTCATTTTTGGACAAGCACAGTTGTCCATTTTGATGTGAAGATCATCCAGAATCGTTGCAAGAGCTGTCAATGCATTCAGAAAAAGTCACAGTTTAGTGGGGTTTATGGGCTGGTGGCATCATTGGACCGTACTTCTTCAAAGATGATGCGAATCGTAACGTAACTGTGACTGGTGAGCGCTATTGTGAGATGATATCCAACTTTTTTTTGCCCAAAATGCAAGAGCTTGGCTGCATGACATGTGGTTTCAACACAACGGTGCCACATGCCACACAGCACGCCTAACAATGGACTTATTGAGAGGTGAGTTTGGTGAACATTTTATTTTACGCTCGGGACCGGTCAATTGCCCGCCTAGATCGTGCGATTTAACGCCTGAAGATTATTTTTGTGGGGCTATGTTATAGCTTATGCCCATACAGACAAGCCCGCTTCTATTGACGCATTGGAAGACAACATTGAAGCATTTATTCGTAAGATACCGGCCGAAATGTTGGAAAGACTATTACAAAATTTAACTAAGCGGATGAACCAATTGAGGCGGCGCACTCACGGTCAACATTTGCATGAAACAATCTTCAAACATTGAATTATATGGACTGTACATCGATTCAAATAAAGATTTCATGTATTTTTCAGAATTTTATATATCTTTTTTGAAAAACTTTCTTTCTGGGGTTTATGCTCAGACCGTCCAGTCACTGTGTTGCAGAGAAAAATCGATAGCATCCAGATACTTTGATCTACCAGCTACGTCCGAGCATCCGGTAGCTCGAGCTTGTCATAGCTAGGTTCTGTTCAGGTTCCTTCATCTCTTAAAACGCCCACAAAGGCTGTCTGAATCTTTGAGGGAGAGAGAGAGAACGTTCTTGAACGAATTTACCTCGCTCTTGTACTTATATTCAATTCGCCCTTGTACTTGTTTAGGGATTTTCTGTACAGGTCCCAGTCCGCTTACAACTTGGTTTTATTCGCCTTATTATAGGCCCTCCTCTTAGTCCTTCTATGTCTCCTAAAGTCCCCGTTTCACCAAACAGGCTTAACATGATTCTTGCCAGCAGGAGTACACTATGGCGGCGTTCTTGGATATTGAGGGGGCTTTCAATAATGTCGCACTGGACGGCGTTCAACCCTTATATCTCCCAGTGAAATAATAATATGCGAATGATGCGATGTACCTTGGCATAATCCTCGATTCGAAGCTATCCTGGAATAGGAATACGGAGGAAAGAAAGCCGTAAGGCACTGTGCGTTTTTACTCCTGCAGGAGAATGTTCGGTAGGAAGTGGGGGGTAACCCCCCAGATGATTAATTGGATGTATACGGCCATTGAGAGACCAGTATGGTGGATAAAAAGACTCGTGTGAGACTCTTGTGAGGGAGTTCGAGAGGGGTTCAGAAACTTGCCTTGCGAATGCTGTGTTTCAGGGGGAGGGAATCTTCAACTTGGGCTCCAAGATTAAGTCAGGGACTGGGTTGGGGGTCTACTCCGACGCGCTAAACATTGGTATGTCTCAGAGATCACCGGAAGAGTATACGGTTTTTCTGCCAGAGGTCTGTGCCAGAGAAATTCTGTTAATGGGTCTACCACCTTTAAAATTCATGATTTATGTGGACTTTATGGCGGCGCTTAAGTCCTTAGATTCGAGGTCGGAGAGGTCGAGGTGTTAGGCGTTTCTGGATAGGCTCCGGATCCACAATGTGATGATGATATATAGGGATTCAGGGGAATGAAGGAGCGGACGAATGCGCCAGGAGAAGTTCGCCTGCGCCGAACCAGCCCCCGACCTTGCCTACCTGTCATTTTTCGAACTACTGAAAGATGGCCAGAGAGGGGTCAGTGGCAAGATGGGATGGTTGCCAGACCGCTAGGCGCTCTGGCGTGCCATCGACCGAAGGATGACTGATAAGAGGTCGCTGAGCACATTGACAGGGGTCATAACCGGACACAGAGCCATAGGCCGCATGGCAGAACAAATGGAAATACCGCACAATGTCTTGTGCGTGCGGGAGTTGCCTTGATGAGGATGAGGAGGAGGCCATCGATCACTTGCTCTGTTCATATCTGGGTCTGCAGGGATGCAGCCTCTGCTTGCTGCGGAGGCGGTTCTTATGCAACCTGGGTGATCTTGCGAATGTGCTTCTCGGAGGTCTCCTGAGCTTTGTGTGTGTGTTTGCGACGGATGGTGCGAAAAGATCCGGCGAAGGCACACACGTGCTTGCATGAGCGATAGCCGTTTTAGCCCCCGCTCTGGTTCTCCTTTCATCCTATTTCTTTTTTTTTCGTGTATTATCTCTGGATATGGCCAGAGGTCTCACATCATTTTTCTGTTTTTTCTTTCTAGGCTATCACAATGGGCCAAACTGGCCTCCGAGTGAACTCTCCATTAAACCTAACCAAAGGTTAGGTAAGAATCATTTGTTAGTTCGAAATGTGAAGTGCTTTAGACAGATGGACGGACATGGCTAGACTGACTTGAAATTTCATGTCAACCTGTATTTCGGTCCATAAGGCAGCCTCACCTAAACATGGTCCGATTTAGACCAGATGCAGTTTAAAAGTATACATTTTGTGGACTCGAACTTTTAATCGGGAGATATGTCTAAGCAGCAACTAGATCAAAATATAGAACGATTTCGACTGTTCAAGAACTTAATCAACGAATTAACAAAATATTAGTGTCCTGTTTCACTAGGTTAGGTTGAAAAGAGGGTGCAGATATAAATCCGCCCCATGCCACTATGGACATACACTTAGCCTGTAATCGGCATTTTGTGCGCTAAAAACTAATCACGAAAAAAGAAATTTTAAGTTGGGAATTCCGTGATACTTACAAAATCCTTAATTATTATCCATACCCCTGCCTTAAGCATCTAGCCATAATGAACGAACAAAATAAAACATATTGATGTCTTTCTACCATCGACTGTGGTTATCTTATAGATGGTCATAGCTGATCACCTCATTTTTATTTCAATATAGTTTTTTGGAATCTACATTATTCTTCTTGGGAAGTCTTCTCCAAAATCCAAGCCTTCAGAGCCCATACATTGGCATAAACTCCTGGATATTCAGGACGAGCACAACCGGCACCCCAAGACACCACTCCAGCTAATTTATTGCGTATGGCCAAGGGACCACCGGAATCACCTTGACATGCATCCTTGCCACCTATACCGCGAAGCCCTGCACACAACATTTGGTCAGTAATAAGATCCTTATAGTCTTCATTGCATTGTTCTTGACTGACAATTGGCACATCGACTGCATTCAAATCTAAAGGCGAAGGAGCATTTTCCGCCAAGGCTCCCCAACCTGTAACCGTAGATTTGGTGCCAGCAGTGGGTGCCGTATCCATCAACTCAATGGGGCGAATTGTAAAACCATTCAAGGGTAATGGTATGTCCAATTCCAACAGGGCAATGTCATTGTTAAACGTTTGAGGATTGTAGAATTCATGCATAAGGATCTGCTTGACAGGTACCATAACACCATCCGTGCCAGTGCGAAAATTAGAGCCGGCCACCACTTTGAATTCGCTGGCCACACTGGCAATAATGCAGTGAGCTGCTGTTATGATGAACTTTTCGGAATAAATGCTGCCTCCACAAATGTGTTGATACGGTTCATAAGGGGCAAATATGCTTTTTTTGCGCAGACTTATCTGATAGCCATAGGCACCAATATCAACAGGATTACCGCCCACAATACGTGAGTCATCACTTTCCATAGCCTTATCCTTTGTTTCCTCCAAAGGCAAAGCATGGCCAAAAACAAAAGACACAAGTAAAAGAATTGCGACAAGTTTCATTTTCACCGCTGAACCGTTGTAATTGGTATCGAGTTTAAAAGACGACTGTTGCGTAGGTCAAATTGGTCAGTTCTATCTACGAGTTGCTGGTTCAATGTTTTGAGCCCATTGTTAAAGAATTATTGCTGGCTGATTTTCTTCATTTTAGGTTATTGCTTTATGATTTTACAATCGTGTTATCTTAAATAATTCGCCAGCGATTGTTTATATCTATGATAACATGATTTTTACTTACCCAATGTTTTGATTGGCGGCTTTTGAACTTTTTTTTTAGAAATTGCGATATATTTAATTTATAGCAATTTTATAGGAAGTCTAAATGCAAGGAATGTCTTGTGAAGCTCCTAAATGTATGCTTTAATATTTTCAATACTATACAATACAACCCAGCGAACATAACGAGTATATATAACATGTAACCAGTAAAACTTCGTCAACTTCAAATGGGACGAAAAATCGTAAATAAATTACTGAAAGATAAAGAATTTGAACTTCGCACATAGACTGGTTGTGAATATAGAAAAACGAGAATTATCTAAGAACATGCAGCAAGCAGAATTCTGCTCTCAATAGCATGCAGTTTGCGTCGTTTGCATTTTCTAAATATGCATTATTTCCTTTCCCGCGTAGGAAACTATGGCGTAATGCACGTATAAAGGGTTTTGGCAGTCGTAGCTTCCAATTTTTTTAATATCTGTAAATTTGAATTATTAATGTTTTCGGCAGAACTGCTTGCTTTAAAAAAAAAACATAATTACCGACACCAATAAGCATTTAATTTGCGGTAACATTTTGGGAGCGCAAACATTTTTCTGTTAGCCTCTTTGGAATTACCTCTACCAGAGTTTGTGTTTGACAAGTTTTTTGATTAATTTACTTCAATGTTGGTACCTTAGCATCTGTAGTCGAGAGTTATGATTCAATAATACTGTAATCGCCGCCGAATTGAAGACGATATCAGCGAGATGGTAGTAGAAGTGAGCGTAAACTAAGTTCACGACAAAACTGAGAAAGTTTTCTGGGGCCCAACGAAGGAATCTAAAAGTGTAGGAGGGACACAACCACTTCTGCGGAAACTGGTATAAAGATCAGATCATTCTAATAGCAGAACACTGGGAAACCGCTGTAAAAGAAGAAGAGCTCTCCGCTTTCAAGTACTCGTTGCAGACTCATCCCTTCCCCAATGGAGTCTCAAGATCCTAAGTATGCAGCCCTCTTCTTCTTCTTGTTAACAACCGGCATCATTAAGCTTAGTTTTAAAGCCATAGGAAGTTCAATATTTCCCAAATTTAGTTAATTTTAACTATTGTTGAGGTTCAAAAGTTTTTGAGGCAGGTTACATGGTATGTAAGGCCTGGGAGGAAGATGACGATCGTTGGAGCATTTCTTATATAGACACCAACGAGTAGATGGATTGCCATAAAAGGGAATTAGAGTCCGCACCCTCCAACCTTAACTAACCTTGTCTAAGGGAGTTAAAGGAACCACATTGGACGTCCTAGAACTTCTTCTCATTCTCATTGGACAAGTTACGTAGGAAGCAATTTACTGCCTTGCTTCTGATTCACTCGTGTGAGTATCCTTCCAACCAATTGTGTGCTTCCTCAGGCCACAAAAGACCATCGAGGCTTGTCCACTTAAAAATCCCTTCTTACTTGTGTGCTCACGTAAGCCTAGAGTAACTGTTTCGCATGGTGAGCTTCTTGCACTTTTTATTCCCTCCACCATTTCGTCTTTTTGTTTGTAACACCTCGAAATAGGCGTCTAAGACCCTATAAAGTATGTAATGACATTTTAAGTCGATCTAGCCAAATCCGTCCGTCCGTCTGTTTGTCAAAAGCACGCTAACTTTTGAAGGAGCAAAGCTAGCCACTTCAAATTTTGCACAAATACTTTTTATTAGTGTAGGTCAGTTGGTAAAATTGTAAATGGGCCAAATCGGTTCATGTTTTGATATAGCTGCCAAATAAACCGATCTTGGGTTATGATTTTCTTGAGCCTGTAGAGGGCGCAAATCTCGTCCGATTTGGCAGAAATTTTTGCACGTGGTGTTTTGGTATCACTTCCAACAAATGTGCAAAGTATGGTTGAAATCGGTTCATAACTTGATATAGCTGCCATATAAACCGATCTCAGGTCTTGACTCCCTCAGCTGTTAAAAGGAGCAATTTTTAGCCGATTTGACTGTAATTTTGCACGCGGTGTTTTGATATTACTTTCAACAACTGTGCTAAGTATGGTTCAAATCGGTTCATAACCTGGTATAGCTGCCATATAAACCGATCTTAGATGTTGAGTTCTTGAGCCGCTAGAGGGCGCAGTTCTCATCCGATTTGGCTGTAGTTTTGCATGAGGTGTTTTGGTATCACTTGCAACAACTGTGCTAAGTATGGTTCAAATCGGTTAATAACCTGGTATAGCTGCCATATAAACCGATCTTGGATCTTGAGTTCTTGAGCCGTTAGAGGGCGCAATTCTCATCCAATTTGGCTGAAATTTTGCATGAGGTGTTTTGTTACGACTTCCAACAACTGTGTTAAGTATGGCGCAAATTGGTACATAACATAATATAGCTGCCATATAAACCGATCTGGGATATTGAATTCTTGAGCCTCTAGGGGGCGAAATTCTAATCCGATTTGGTTGAAATTTTGTACAATGGCTTTTCCCATGCGTGTTCAATATGGTCAGAATCGATCTGTAGCTTGATACAGCTCCCATATAAACCGATCTCCCGATTTTGCTTCTTGAGCCCCTACAAGGCTCATTCTCATCCGAATGCACCGAAATATTACACAATGACTTCTACAATGTTCAGCATTCAATTCATTTATGGTCCGAATCGGACTATAATTTGATATATCTCGAATAGCATAACAGTTATTATTTACTATTCTTTGTTTGCCTAAAAAGAGATAAGGCGCAACAAACTCGATAAACGCGATCCATGGTGGAGGGTATATAAGATTCGACCCGGCCGTACTTAGCACGCTCTTACTTGTTATTCATGCGCTTAGTGAGGCTACAATTGATAAATTTTTTTGTCTCTCCTACAATTTCCACGTCATTGTACTATTCGTCCGAGAACGTAATTCACACGTGGATTTTACAGGCCACAAATTAAAGCTGCCCATTATCCATCCGAGAAATTTCCCTAATTCAAGTGGAAGTCTGCCGTCAGACTCACTCACTCACTTAGACGTTTTCGTCCATTGTAATACCACAGAAACGGGAGAAGTAAGATGCCTTCTAGTTCCTACCGTTGAACTATCCAGATCTCTTTAAAAAGACCAACAACTTCCGAATGTTCACATCCGCTTAATCAGACAAGTTCTCGAAGAAATTATAAACTAAAGAGGAACCCCTTCGACTGCCAGTTACTGGCAACCTTCAGTCCGTCAGCATGTTTTCGGATCAGGCAGTAACTGTCACGAATGACCGAAACGTTCCTTCTAACCAGCGACAGCAAAGCGGTAAACTTCTTAAAGTCTAAATTAGGCCACATAATTTTCGCATAATTATTTGAATTATAACTTCCTGACCAGCAAAACGCCCAAGTATTTTGCCCTTTCAGTAATTGGGACATTCTCTCATCCCAAGTAGACAAGTCTTAGTGCTGTTTGATACGAGTAGCTTCCGTGTTGGCTTAACGCCCCGGTTGAATATAATGCGCCTACCAATGCCCTCATACATGACTGAAGCCAGCATGAGTACCAATTCGATCCCACGTTTGATTGGACGTGATCTCCCCCTTAGTTAGGAGCGAAGGACCATCTCAAACTCCTTCCGATCTATGGGTCACGGCTCTCAGTTGATTAGATGCAATACCACAACGAGTATCTATATGCAGATTCCTGCGTTTTTAAGTCCAAACTACAGCCACCACGGATTCCTTATCATAATCAAGCTGGAACCGAAATACCTGGGGCTCCTGCTTCCAGTGGTACCAGATTAAGGACTCAGGTTCGACCACGTACTCCAACTACTTCCAGTTGAACTCCAAACAGTTCCAGACTGATCACGTCATTCAGAAATCAGGTGGCATAACCCAAAATCACTCAGCACAGGACTGAGCCAAAACAGGAATGCCACCGAGACATTTAAACAACACGGTATTCATTCGGTATACATATACGTGTGGAAATCATTCTAACCATCAGAACTTCTACACTCACACCCACACGACTTCGAAGACTTCAACGGTACAGCAGTTTTCAACTCACCGACCTTTTCAATGGAGTCTACTAAATACTCATCCATGCTCAATCCCATCGTTTCCACCGTCCGTCACCACCTATCCATCCATCACCTTCCTGCCATCCATCCTGCCGTCTACCACCGTTTATACACCATTTATACACCACTGTTCTACGATACCTGGATAGCATTAATCTTCCACTTCCCACCGTGATGGAGAGCTCCTATATACTTTTCACCTAATGGACCCCTTGGGGGATCCCAAGGAGACAAGTGCCACTCTGGGTAACTTGTATCTCCCACTGAAAGAACAACTTCTGTCTTACACGGATATACGCCTAGACCAATTTTGGTAGCCCACTTCGCTTTCGCACTTAGTGCTTCCTGAAGTATATATAAGAGTGCTGAGGAACATTCCACAAATGCAATAGCCACGTCATCTGTATATCCGAGAACTTTTAAATCTTTTTCTTGCAGAGACAGTACACCTTCTTTAGGAGTTACTATCCTGAACCATTTTTTGAGATCTACATATCCCAAGCCTGCCGTAATTCATCTTTTAGTAAGTAAGTTATTAATAAATTTCTGTATGGTAGTATCGCTGCCTAACATCTTCAGCTCCCTCAAGACTGAAGAAGGTTTACATTATTGAAAGCACCTTCAATGTCAAGAAATGCTACCATTGTATATTCCTTGACAGCGAGAGAACACTCTATGAACACTTCGTGTAGCTAGGTCACGAAGGGCTGTTTCAGTGGACTTGCCTTTACTATATGTATGCTGCTGCCGAGACAGGCGATCTACAGGGATCTTTACCCTACGATGTATATCTATCAACCTCTCAAAAGTCTTCAGCATAAATGATGACCGACTAATAGGGCGAAAATCTCTCGCCTTCGTGTGGCAAGGTTTTCCAACTTTCGGAATAAAAATTACCTTTGTGTCCCTCCATCCCACAGGTAAATATTACATGCTAATACAAGCAGAGTATATCTCCCTAAGCCAGGGAACCAGTCTATCAGACACAGCTTGTAATTCAACCGGCAATACATCATCAGGACCTGGCGACTTAAAGGAGTCGAAACTTCTTATCGCTCAGAGGATTTTCGGCTAAGATACAGTTTCCCCAACAACCTCCAACGATTGCATACCATTTCTGGCGCCACGTTGTCCGTAGGAGAATGTCACGGGAAATGTGTCGGGAAATGTCAACGAGTAGTTCTAGTGTTTCCTCACTAGACATTGTCCATACATTCTCTGATTTCTGAATATACCACACCGTAGTATGTATCCTCCATGGAGCTGCAGATTTCCACCCAGGATTTGTTCTGAGCCCTTCCCAGCGCGCCCTTATGTTTTCTAAGCTCAGCCTTATAGATGTCTCAATCGTGTGGTGCTCTTGTGGTCTTCACCCCGTTGAAGAGTTTTCTGCAGTCCTTCCTTAGACCAACCAGCTATAGGCTCCACCATGGCGGTCGCTGTTTGCCCCTTGGCTTGGCACTAGGACATGCTGACACAAGCGAGTCATTCAGAGCCTTTGTGATCCGTTTGAACATTATGTCTATGCCCTCCGCAGTTTCCACTTCCTTTTCTGGTCTAGAAGGGTAGTAGTGCAGAATGTGTGTCAAAAATTATCCCAATCCGCCTTCCTTCTGTTTAGCCGAGGGACCACTTCTACAGTATTTTCTCCCATTCTGCAACGAATGATCAGAGAAACTGTGGCCATCCAACACTTCCCAATCGCATATTCTTCCATTTATATCTTCCGATACAAAGGTAACATGTTGTACCTCCTGCCTATTTCAGGAAATAAAGGTCGGTTTATCCTCTTTATTACAAATCGCCAGATTGTAACTTAAAACAAGTAATAAGGCGTTAAGTTCGGCTTGGCCAAACTTTGGATACCCACCACCTCGGGTTTATATGTAACCACCTTTTGTCAAAATCCGACGAAAAAATTCATACCTTGTGACCCATAGCAGCTATATCGAAATATGCTCCGACTTGGATCAAATACAAATAAGTACAAGTCATTGGCCAATTGTGTATAACAAAATATTAATCTTTTTAGTAGCTATATCTTAAGGTAAACCGATCTGAACCATATACGACACGAATGTCGAAAAGCCTAACATAAGTCACTGTGTCAAATTTCAGTGAAATCGGATCATACATGAGCCTTTTATGGGGCCAACTCACTGTCCCGAATTTCGGCGACATCGGACAATAAATGCGTCTTTTATGGGCCCAAAACCTTAAATCGAGATCTCTCTATATGGCAGCTATATTCAAATCTGGACCGATCTGGACCAAATTGAAGTAGGATGTCGAGGGGCTTAACTTTACTCACTGTCCCAAATTTCGGCGACATCGGACAATAAATGTGCCTTTTATGGGCCCGAAGCCTCAAATCGAGAGGTCGGTCTATATGGCAGCTATATCCAAATCTGAACCGATCTGAGCCAAATTGAAGAAAGATGTCGAAGAGCTAAAAACTGCTCACTGTCCCAAATTTCAGCAAAATTGGACAATAAATGCGCCTTTTATGGACCCAAAACCTCAAATCGAGTGACCTGAGACGATCTGAGCCATATTGCAGAGAGATGTTGAGGGGCCCAGCACAACTCAATGTCCTCAATTTCGGCGACATCAGACAATAAATGTGTTTTTTATGGACCCAAGACCTTAAATCGAGAGATCGGTCTATGTAGGAACTATATCCAAATCTGGATCGATCTGAGTCGAATTGAAGAAGAATGTTGAAAGGCCTCACTGTCCGAAATTTCAGCGAAATCGGACAATAAATGTGACTTTTATGGGTCCAAAACCTTAAATCGAGAGATCGGTCTATATGGCAGCTATATCCAAATCTGGACCAATCTGAGCCAAATTGAAGAAAGATGTGGACTGGTCTAACACAACTCACTGTCCCAAATTTCAGCAAAATCTGATAATAAATGTGACTTTTATGGGCCTAAGACCCTAAATCAGCGTATCGGTCTATATGGGGACATTTTCGAACCTGCTTATGGACAAAACAAAAAAGAATCTATGCAGCTCAATATCTTTAGTTTTAAAAGCTGTAGCGTGATTTCAACAGACAGACGGACGGACATGGCAAGATCGTCTTAGATTTTTACTGTTATCAAGAATATATATACTTTATAGGGTCGGAAATGGATAGTTCGATGTGTTGCAAACGGAACGACAAAGTGAATATACCTCCATCCTTCGGTGGTGGGTACAAAAAGAGCATTTAGACTACTCTTTGCAAGAATACAGGAACACTTAGTCCACGAACCATTCTTCCACACCCATTGCTCCTGGCTAAGAACTATGTCAAATTCCCCTGCCATAAATAGGACCTTTTATGCCGCCGAAGCGGCCTTACAATGGTGAATTTCCACCACTGTTGTGTTAGCCTCGTTTTATGAGTCCTCCAGGAATTCATCCTCACAAGATTCGTTAGATCTTGTCATGATGAGCTTCCGTACGCATCCAGGGGCAGGTGAGAAAGCAGTGGAACCACTTTTCCTCAGAATACTGGACACTTGCGATGTGGACGATTCCTCATTAGATGCTTCACTAGCTGCTGCTGTCAAAGTAACTTTTGAGTTCCGTCCTTCCCCGCTGGTGCACACCTTGACCCCAATCCAACCGGATGACCCATCCACACAGTTCTGTCGGGTTCCGTCTCGACGCATTCCCCTCCTCTTTTGATCGTGGCAGGGTGATTATCAAATGCAAATTTGCCCATAAATATTTCATTACCGAACAGGGATAAACTACTCACATATCACTGAGTGCTGTCTGACACCAGAAAAAATCAGAAAAAAAATCAGAAAAAAATATTCTGCTGTGGTTATTACAAAACAAATTTTGCCCATGAGCATTACACTAAGGAACAGGGGCAAACTTCTCACATATCTATGAGTGCAGTCCGATTCAAGTTTAAGTTCAAATAAGGGGCCTCCTTTTGAAAGCCGAGTCCGAACGGCGTACCACAGTGCGACCCTCTTTGGGGAGAATTTAGAAGGGAATAACCACAGCACCGTAGCGCAGAGGTTAGCATGTCAGCCTATGACTCAGAACGGCTAGATTCGAACCCTGGCAAGAGTATCAGAGAAAATTTTTAGTGGTGGTTTTTAACTCCTAATGCTGGCAACATTTGTGAGGTACTATGCCATGTAAAACTTCTCTCCAAAGAGGAGTCGCACTGTGGTACGCCGTTCGGACTCGGCTATAAAAAGGAGGCCCCTTTTCTTGAACTTTAACTTGAATCGGACTGCACTCATTGATATGTGAGAAGTTTGCCCCTGTTCCTTAGAGGAATGCTCATGGGCGAAATTTGTTTTGTATTAACCACAGCAGAAAATTTTTTTTCTTATGTTCGTGCCAGGATTTAATGAATTCGTAGGATACAACTCCTACAGATTTGTTTTTGCGAGACATGCGGAGTATAATACGAAAACTGTATATGGCAATCGGAGACATACAGTTTTCGTATTAAACTCCGCATGTCTCGCGAAAACAAATCTGTAGGAGTTGTATCCTACGAATTCATTAAATGCTGGCGCGAACATCAGAAAAAATCTTCAGCCTCATCCAATCTACCTTTCTTCCAGTGGTTGAAAGATTAGTATTGTAGTCCATTAGCCCTTTGTGTATTTACGCACGACGAAAGACACATCGCGACCGTTTTAACGCAGCGTGTGTCCTCGCAGCTTTGCCGGTTCCAAAAATTGATCTACATTTGCGTTCGCCAGGCCAGCTGTGACCTTAATGTATGTTGCCCTCATTACTTTCACACCCATCATGTTTTCATCTGCTAAAAAAACTAGCTGGTTTTGCAAGAGTACTTACCGCGTTGCCCACAAGTGACACCCAACCTTGACACACAACCATTTATATAACAAACTGCAAATGCAGTTCCCTTAAAATGTAAACCAGAGGTTCCCACTAAATTTTAGCAAAAAAATTATTCTAAAAAAAAAAATGATGGGTAATTGTTTTATTTGTTTTTATTCTCCCTCGACTTAAGAACTTAGCTTAACTGTATTTTCAATCCAACTTCTAAAATATGCAATATTAGCATAAACACCTGGATATTCGGGACGAGCACAACCTCTGCCCCAGGAAATAATGCCAACTAATTTGTTATCGGCACTCACCAAGGGACCACCCGAATCATTTTGACAAGCATCACGTCCACCAGTTACAGTTCCAGCACACAACATATTTTCAGTTATGCGTTCAAATCCATAGGCCTCTTCGCAATCATTGCGATCTACGATATTCACCTCAGCCTCTTGAAGTTTCAAAGAATTTGCTCCACCCTCTGAAGTTGTACCCCAACCACTGACAAAGGCTTTAGAGCCAGCCTTGGGTTCTTGTTCGGTCAATTCCGCTGGTTTTATGGTGTTTGATACATTAAAAGCCAATGGAGTGGACAAAAATACCAGCGCCAAATCGTTATCAGTCAAGGCAGGATTATAGTTCTCATGAATGACAATTTTGTCGACCAGACCAATAAAACCATCTCCTCCCGCACGATAATCACTACCAGCCACAACAACAAAGGAGCGCTCTTCACGTTTGTAGACACAATGGGCCGCGGTAAGAATGACATGTTCATTGTAAATGACTCCACCGCAGGTGTGCATGAAGATACACACATCGCATGACTTATAGCGCAAGGATATTTGATAAGGATGTCTGGCTATGGACACATCTCGGCCTCCCACAATTCGACCCTCGCTAAGGGAGGCTGCCCAAGTGTACTCGGCGGCGGCAACTAGAATTAGAAATACCGAAAACTTAAACATGTTGAAGTGACATCGATTACTAACTCTTTGGGGCAAAAAAGCGGCAACGCCACCCTGCTAGAGGGATTTGGAAATTGCCGTGTTTGTTTTCGTATTATCACTAATGGTAGATGCGAGATCGGCGATAAGAATTATGGCATATTTTTATGAATTGTATTAAGTTGATAATACAAATTGGGTGTAGTTTTTTTTTCTTAAGAAATACACGGAGGAAAAAAAATTTTAATTTAATTTGTATAGGATTAGATAAGGATTGGAAAAGAAAAGAGAGAGAGAGAGTGAGAGAGAGAGGAAAGAATCTGCTAACAATTAACAAGTAAAAGCGTGCTAAGTTCAGACGGGCCGATTCTTGGGAACCCACCACCATGGATTCTGCAAAATAAATTTAGTTGAAGGACATAACTATATTCTACATACCAAACTTCTGTCAAAGCAGCAAAGATTAAAGCTTCTAGGAACCGAACTAGGATGATCGAGCTATATCAGGTTATAGACTGATTTGGACCGTATTTGGTACAGTTCTTGGAAGTCGTAACAGAACACCTCATGCGAAATTTCAGCCAAATCGGACAAAAATTGCGGCTCGTAAGGACTTAAGAAGTCATGTCGGGAGATCGGTTTATATGAGAGCTAAATCAGATTCTAGATCTAGACAGTACTAGGCAGAGTTGTTGGAAGTCATAACAAAACACTACACACTCAATTCCAGCCGAATCGGATAAAAATTGCGGCTTGTAAGGGCTCAAGAAGTCAAATCGGGAGATCAGTTTATATGGGGGCTATATCAGGTTATAGACCGATTTGGACCGTACTTGGCACAGTAGTTGGATGTAATAACGGAACACCACATGGAAGTCATAAAAGAATACTATGGGCAATTTCAGCTCAATCAGACAAAAATTGTGGCTTGTAAGGGCTCAAGAAGACAAATCGGTAGATCGGTTTATGTGGGAGCTATATCAGGTTAAGGTTTGCGGTTCAAGAAGTCAAATCTGGAGATTGGTTAATATGGGAGCTATATCAGGTTATACACCGATTTTGACCGTACTTGGCATAGTTGTTGGAAGTCATAACAAATCACTACATGCCAAATTTCAGCCAAATCGGACAAAAATTGTGTCTTCCAGGGGCTTAAGAAGTCAAATCGAGAGATCGGTTTATATGGGAGCTATATCAGGTTATAGGACAATTTTGACCGTACTTGGTCAAAAAGAACACTACGTGTAAAATTTCAGCCAAATCGGATCAAAATTGTGGCTTCCAGGGGCTCAAGAAGTCAAATCGGGAGATCGGTTTATATGGGAGCTATATCAGGTTATAGACCGATTTGGACCGTACTTGGCACAGTTATTGGAAGTCATTAAAGAACACTACGTGTAAAATTTCAGCTCAATCGGACAAAAACTGCGGCTTCCAGGGGGTCAAGAAGTCAAATCGGGAGATCGGTTTATATGGGAGCTGTATCAGGTTATAGACCGATTTTGGTCGTACTTGGCACAGTTGTTGGAAGTCATAACAAAACACTACATGCAAAATTTCAGCCAAGTCGAACAAAAATTGCGGTTTTTAAGGGTTCAAGAAGTCAAAGCTGGAGATCGGTTAATATAGGAGCTATATCAGGTTATAGACCGATTCGGACCGTACTTGGCGCAGTTATTGGAAGTCATTAGAGAACACTATGTGCAAATTTTCAGCGAAATTGGGCAAAAATTGTGGCTTTAAGGGGCACAAGAAGTCAAATCGAGAAATCGCTTTATATGGAAGCTATATTCAAATCTGATTCGATATGGCCCATTTGCAATCTCCAACGACCTGCATCAATATTAAGTATCTGTGCAAAATTTCAAGCAGCTAGCTTTACGCATTCGACCGATTTCCGTAGACGGACGGACGAGCGGATATGTCAAGATCGAATCAGAATGTCGAGACGATCCAGAATATACAATATATACTTTATGGGGTCTCAGATGAATATTTCGAGGTGTTACAAACGGAATGACTAGATTAGTATACCCCTGGTGACTATGTTCAGCCTCGGGCAGAAGAGTAAAAAGTGGGTGATTGGTTAAAATAGCGCCTTAACTTATTTACGGACCTTACGGGGAAGTTTTCATCCTTCAGTCGGTGGTGGTCCTAAGTTCCGTATAGGGGATAGGGGTGAGCGGGCGGTTCCACATCATCTGAGGCTTGCCATGGCAGAGGTGGAGTGGCGCGATTACCAGAATTTTTTTCCCGCTATCCAAAACTGACAAAAAAGAGCAACTAAGAAAAGTAGTCGCGAAAAAATAAAGCTGACGGTGTAGGATGTTATAACCCAAGTACCGACGGCGAGTGATCAGTCTGTAAGTCACGAGTCATCTAGAACCAGTAATAGTGGGTCCACTCCCACCGGTGTGGGTGCTTGCACCTGTTGTCGAGATTAATGCTTCAAAGGCATAACCATTCGTCGTGCCAATGAACAAGTCATCGCAGCCGAATCGAAAGATGAGGACAGCGGGATAGCGCCAATTGTAAGCGAGGGCTTTGCTAAGCTCACAAGAACACCGAGAAAGCAATCTGGGGCGTAGTCCGGTGAAACTTTAGGATGCTGGTAGTGAACTGATATTCAAAGCTCTTGTACGGAAGCTGGAAAGACAATCAGATCTCTCGAAGGGCATAACACTGATAAAAACAACGAAGAAAAAGAGCCGCTTTCAAGTACTCTGTTAAGGCCTAGCCAGCCCTCCCTCAATGGAGACTCCAGAAAGTATCCCGCGGAGGGAAACAAAGTCGGAACAGGAACGAAGAAAGCGCGCACGGCCCCTGAGTCTTCATGGAGGACTGTGGCTACTTAAAGGACGCCATAGATATCACGGAAGGGGAACAATAGAAATGCAGTCATATGTATCAGCAGTCCATTCGGTAGGATTCCACCAGATTATCGGTCTCAAGCGTAGGATCTGGTAAACGAGCGGATTTTCGAACATGTGTTCGAAAGACTGTTCGTGACCTTGCCGTCCGGATTGTTATTGCCCTTATGGCAATTTTACTGTCCGTAAAGATGTTCACACTCCACGTTTTCGAGTTAGAACCACACCATCTCACGCATTCTGTGATCGGATCTCTATTTGTAGGACCGTATTATGGTCAGGCAGTCTAAAACAGATCTCAGTCCCTGGGTTCTCAATATTGACGCCCAAGCCCACTCTGGCCTATAGCTTTGATTCAACCGTGTAACATGATCTTCCAGATGGCAATACTAGGGTTCTGTCAGTCAAAGCCTGTGCAGCTGAGGAGGTTCCACTCTGCAGCTAAGGATGTTCCACTCATAAAAATTATGAGCTGCGAGTATAGAGGTGACATCTTGATGCTGTGGATTGCGTCAGCAGAATGAATTGATACTGTCAAAAATCTTGTTGGAAGGTATCCACACTCACAGTCAATGGGAGGACGCCATGCTCGACCTGGTAAGAAAGATGGACATTCTACAGCTCACAAAGGCGACGATCTTCATCAAGGGATGGGACAGCAAAAAGCATGGTAAAATTATTAGGCAAGCAAAGCCAAGGTTTGTTCTCGGAGAAATGGTCGGTTTTCCTTAGGGAGGAGAAGGAGGAAGGTACTCTTCTTGTGGTATGCATTGATTAAGTCTTCATGACAAGTTTGGCTAAGACTAAAGGAATGGCGTTCTATGGGAACAAGGCTGTGTTTTCTTTTAAATATTGGGAACACTAGGAAAGGCAAAGATCCTCATATTGAGACATCAGACAAGGCAGTGAAAGGAGACTCAATTTTGTCTAACGAACAGGGGGCCGATGAAGAGAAGAGACCATCACCGAGCTTTACAATATTGAGAAGCTAGAATAGGCAAAGATTCTTATACTAAAACATCAAGCAGTGCAGGGACGGGAGACTCAATACAGCCTGACGAACATGGAGCTGACGATGGAACCGTCACCGACTTTCTCTAGATTCGGAAGACTAGGATAGGCAAAACCCTTATATTAAAACATCAGGCAGTGCAGTGACAGGAGATTCAATACTGCCTAACGAACAGGGGAAGCTTTTCTGCGAACAGGTCGATAGCGTTAATGATTCCGCCAAGATAAAAAAGTTTCTCAAAAAAACCCATCAATTTGAAACTTAAGTAGACAACATGGGAGTGAGAGCGGAGATAACGAAGGACATGTTGAGGCTTTTGATGAATACCAAATTTCCATAGGATACAACGGGACTCACGGAGACACCGGAATTTTGGAATAATGACGTTGATCGAAGGTTTATAATAACGGAATTTATGGTGAAGGAATCATTGAGGAGCTTCAAACCATTTAAGTCACCCGGGCCAGATGAAATATTTCCGTTGTGACTACAGAAAGAGGCAGACTATCTGGCGCCTCATCTGGCCAATATTTTCACAGTGTGCCTAGGAATTGCATATACTCCGAAAGCCTGGCAGGAGGCAAGGGTGGTGTTTATACCGAAGCCCGGCAAGGCAAGTTATGCTACAGACCCATAAGCCTTACGTCCTTTCTACTCAAAACCATGGAACGTATTGTAGACACCATGATAAAGAGTAGGACATCCAGCGAACTGCTCAAATAAAGGGTGATTTTTTTGAGGTTAGGATTTTCATGCATTAGTATTTGACAGATCACGTGAAATTTCAGACATGGTGTCAAAGAGAAAGATGCTCAGTATGCTTTGACATTTCATCATGAATAAACTTACTAACGAGCAACGCTTGCAAATCATTGAATTTTATTACCAAAATCAGTGTTCGGTTCGAAATGTGTTCATTCACCGTAACGTTGCGTCCAACAGCATCTTTGAAAAAATACGGTCCAATGATTCCACCAGCGTACAAACCACACCAAACAGTGCATTTTTCGGGATGCATGGGCAGTTCTTGAACGGCTTCTGGTTGCTCTTCACTCCAAATGCGGCAATTTTGCTTATTTACGTAGCCATTCAACCAGAAATGAGCCTCATCGCTGAACAAAATTTGTCAAAATTTGAACACATTTCGAACCGAACACTGATTTTGGTAATAAAATTCAATGATTTGCAAGCGTTGCTCGTTAGTAAGTCTATTCATGATGAAATGTCAAAGCATACTGAGCATCTTTCTCTTTGACACCATGTCTGAAATCCCACGTGATCTGTCAAATACTAATGCATGAAAATCCTAACCTCAAAAAATCACCCTTTACAAACAGCATGTCTATGTCAAGGGAAGGTCAGTGGAGAATGCCCTGCACTAGGTTGTGCATAAAATAGAAGAATCCTTCGATGCCAAAACGTACACCCTGACGGTATGCATTGACATCGAGGGGCTTTCAACATTTTGTGGACCTACACAAAGGGAGAAAGTGGCACAGGGTACGCCACCGGGGGGCATTTTATCGCCACACTCCCTGGTCACCCACCATAAATGACCTATTATGGATGCTGACTGAGGAGGGATTTGAACCCGTCTGCTTCGCAGACGATGTTTTAATACTTCTAAGGGATAAGGATTCAAACGAGCTGTGCAGAAGGGCCGAAAGGGTCTTGCATATGTCATATGACTGGGCTAGACCCAGAGGTCTCAATGTTAACCCAGAGAAGACTGAAATATGCCTTTTCACGAAGAAGACGAAGGTGGGCCAATTTAACGCACCACGTTTCCTCAATAAGGTCAAATACTTAGGTGTGATCTTGGACAAGAAACTGAATTGGAAGTTTCACATTCAGGAGCGTATTGAGAAGGCTCACAGATGTTGGGCACTATTTAGACGGGCGTAGGCTCGAAATGGGGCCTGAATCCGAGGATAATCCATTGGCTCTATTGGAGCGTGATTCGACCAATACTTATTTACGCCGCAGTAGTTTGGTGGATTGCTATGGAGAAAAAGTGCAAGACCATACAACAGGTTCAGAGAACATGTTGTCTTGACATAGGCAGAGCGATGAGGACCACGCCCACTAGGACACTGGAGACTATTCTAGATATCTGACCCATTGACATTCATATTAAGTGTGAGGCAGCCACTGCGGCTGTAAGACCTAAAGCGATGGGAGAATAGATTGAGAATGGGAGCATCTCATACTATCGCGGTATAATCGAGGCGACGATAGGAAACCTGGAAGGAAGGGAAGAGGTTTCCGATCGGATACTTGAGACGACACTTGAGTTCGAGATCTGCACAGTCTGTGACTGACAGCTATGAGACTAAAGGCGATGGGAGAATGGACCTCATACTATCGCGGTATCGCCGCGGCGACGATAGGAAACCTGGAAGTAAGGGAAGAGGTTTCCGATCGGATACCTGAGACGACACTTGAGTTCGAGTGCAAGACACTGTTGCCACAGGCACAATCTTGGACTGACAGAACCCTAGTATTGTCATCTGAAAGATCATGTCACACGGTTGGATCAGAGCTATAAACCAGAGTGGGCTTGTAAGTACATTGAGAACCCAGGGACTGAGATCTGTTTTAGACTGCCTGACCATAATACGGTCCTGCAGACGGAGATCCGGGCGATCTTGGAATGCATGAGGTGGTGTGATGCTAACTCGAAAACGTGGAGTGTGAACATTTTTACGGACAGTAAAATTTCCATAAGCGCAATAACAACCAGGACGGTAAGGTCACGAACAGTCTTGCAGTGTAAGAAAGTGATCAACGCCTTCTCTGAGAATGGCACGATCCGCATCGTTTGGTTTTGGGCAGACGATTTGGCGGTGAAGGCCATCGGACTGCCGTCAATAAACTTGGATAACCCGAAACCTTTCGGATCGACGCAATCCGATTTAAGGGTGTGGGCGACGAATGCATGTAACACTATGAAACAGCGAAACAGTCGGTAGGACCGCGAAAATTCTATGGGGGAATCCAGATCGTATGAGAACGAGGCTATTCCTGAAAGGAAGTAATAAAGATGCGGCAGGTGATAGCATGTGTAGGCATATGGGGTAGATGATGAGACATTGGAGCATTTCCTATGTTATTGCCCGGCTTTCGCGACTAAAACACACCGGTACTCAGGTGGGGACACAATGCCAGTCATGAACCAACTTAGGGGAGTGATATGGAAAACAGTTAAGGATTTTGTAAGTAGCAGGTAATTCCTAACTCAGATTATATTTTTCGAGGTTACTTTTTAGTTTTTAAAGCGCACAACAAGCCGATTACTGGCTTAGGTGTATGTCAATAGTGGCGTGGGGCGGATTAATAACCGCACTGTTTTTTCAACTTAATCTAACCGGGACGGCGACATCGCTGGATAGGATCAGTATAGGAGGTTGAAAAAGCCCAATCAGTTCAGCTTTTTAATAGGAGGATTCTTCAAAAACACGTGGAAGAAAAGGAGTCCAGTACCCTCTGACCGAAGGTATCACAAACGTGGGCGAAGACCCTATTAAACCTCAGGTAATGTTAGGTCCAACCTGATCGTCCTCGATAGGAAAAAAAAAATGAGGAAGTGTATTGGGTAAAAATACAGTGCGTACAACTTTTTGCTGCATGGCAGTGAAAAGATACATTTCTTCGAATGACTTTTTTTAGAGATAAATTAGGGGGGTTTATATGGGAGCTATATGCGGTTAAAGACCTATTTGAACCTTACCTGACGAAATTACAGATAATTTGGAACTATGGGCTGTCCTGTATCTTCATCTACCAAATGCCGGAAGATTGAATTAACTCATAAAGCCTGCTGCAATCTTCCGTATCCCTTCGCAATTTTGATTTCGGTGATCTGAGACTCCAATATCCCCTCAAAATGAGCACTAAGACCCGACAATGTACCTATCAAATGTTAAGTAGTAGGTTGAAGTCTTCACGGTTTTAAAGGTTCTGTAGACGTTCTCCAGGCGGGAGGGACTGCTCCTCACACAACAAAGGTGGGCACAAGCGTTTCTAGTTTAAAAATAGCTTTTTATTCTTTGACCCACACATAATTTCTCTAAGTGCTACAATTTTTAAATTAACTCATAATTCTCCTATTATAGCCCAATTCATTTTACAACCTTTTTAATGCCTTTGTTTAACAATAACGACTATCGCAGTAGCTTATCAGAAGTCTACCATTTGTGAGATAAGTCCAACGCTTTTGCAATAATCAAAATCAATAAACCCAAATTGAAAGAAAAAAACACTCCCAAAAATATGTGAATAAATTCTTCCATTTTATTATTTTAATGTGAAAAGTTCATTCTCTCTATAGATTAGCCTCAATGTTGGTCATAATCCAATCATGCAAATAAGGCACATTGGCATAGACTCCGGGATAATCGCCCAGGGCACAACTGCGACCCCATGAAACAATGCCAGCCAGTTTGCCATTCACCAACAAAGGACCGCCAGAATCACCCTGACAGGCATCTTTGCCTCCTTCACCCTCCACACCGGCACACAACATGCTGTCCGTAATGCGTCCGGGGCCATATGAGACAGCATAGTAGTCATCACAGCGCTCGTTGCTAACAATGGGCACATTGACGGCCAACAATTGGTCGGAAGCAAAACCACCCGATTGAATAGTGCCCCAGCCAGTTATAACCGATTTCGAGCCATGGGGTGGAACTTCAGTGGCCAAGGCCACCGGGGCCATGGTTATACCATTCAAAGGCAGAGGGGAGGCCAGAATCATCAGAGCCACATCGTTGGTATATACGGCGCCATTGTAGTCTTCATGCATCACAATTTTTTCCACTCGCACTACCACACCATCGGCTGTATTTCTTTTGCTGGTGCCAGCCACAATGGTGTAGTTCTCCGCAAAACGTCCATTAACACAATGGGCGGCGGTTATGATGACTTTCTCATTGTAAATACTGCCGCCACAAGAGTGGGTGTAAGGGCAAGTCTCACACGATCTCCGTCTCATGGAAACCTGATGGGGATGATTGGTGATGTCCACGGGATAACCGCCTACAATACGTCCATCCAACCTCAAAGAGGGTTCAATGTCAACCTCATTGCTGTTTAAAGGTAGGGAAGCAGCCAAAGTTAGACCCACCAGCAGCAGCAGCAAAGTCAGAGAGAATAGACGGTTCATGTTAATCGGAAGTTCAGCAAGAAACTAAACCCCGCTAAACTGTGTTTTTTCTAGCAAAACACCAAATCGCTTTGGAGATTATCAATAGAAATCGATTTAAAAAAAATATAAATCATAAGCTTCAAATGATTAGATGGGAACTTGATGGTACGATACTGTACACTTAAAGAAAAAATTGAGATAAAATAGTAGTTTTAGGATCGTTCCCAAGTTTCCCTTTAAAAATAATCTTCAACTTGGTCTGACAAATAAATTACAAAAGTATCGAAATATCCAGTTCCGACCCTAAGTATATTTATTCTTGATCACCGTAAAAATCTAAGACGATCTAGCCATGTCCGTCCGTCTGACCGTCTGTCTGTTGAAATCAGGCTACAGTCTTTAAAAATAGAGATATTGAGCTGAAACTTTGCACAGATTCTTTTTTTGTTCATAAGCAGGTTATGTTCGAAGATATAAACCGATCCGCTGGTTTAGGGTCCTAGGCCCATAAAATACACATTTATTTTCCGATTTTGCTGAAATTTGGGACAGTGAGTTGTGTTAGGACAGTCGACATCCTCCTTCAATTGGCCCAGATCGGTCCAGATATAGCTGCCATGTAGACCTATCTCTCGACTTAAAATTTTGGGCCCATTAAAGGCGAATTTATTAACCGATTTTGCCAAAATTTGGGACAGTGAGTTGTGTTAGGCTTTTCGACATCTTTCTTCAATTTGGTCTAGATCGGTTCAGATTTAGATATAGCTGCCATATAGACCTATCTATCGATTTAGGGTTTTGGGACCATAAAAGGCGCATTTTATGTCCGAATTCCCCGAAATTTGGTACAGTGAGTTGCGTTAGGCTCTTCGAAAATTTTCTGCAATTTGGCCCAGATCGGTCCAGATTTGGATATAGCTGCGATATAGACCGTTCTCTCGATTTAAGGTCTTCGGCCCATAAAAGGCGCATTTATTAAACGATTTCGCCGAAATTTGGGACAGAGAGTTGTGTTAGGCTCTTCGAAAACTTTCTGCAATTTGACCCAGATCGGTCCAGATTTGGATATAACTGCCATATAGACCGATCTCCCCGAAATTTGGTACAGTGAGTTGCGTTAGGCTCTTCGAAAATTTTCTGCAATTTGGCCCAGATGGTCTAAATTTGGATATAGCTGCCATATAGACCGATCTCTCGATTTAAGGTTTTGGGCCCATAAAAGGCACATTTATAATCCGATTTCGCTGAAATTTGACACAGTGACTTATGTTAGGCGTTTCGACATCCGTGTCGTATATGGTTCAGATCGGTCTATATTTGGTTATGGCTACCAAAAAGAGCAATTTTTGTTCTACAAAATTAAACAATGACTTGTACTTATTAGACCACTCAATATCCGTGTCAAATTTGGTCCAAATCGGACCATATTTTGATATAGCTGCTATGGGGGCATAAATAACTAATTTTTCACCTTATTATGAATAAAGATGGTTTACATATATACCCGAGGTGGTGGGTATCCAAAATTCATCCCGGCTAAACTTAACGCCTTTTTATTTGTTATAAATGGACTTAAGTTCTTAAAATCCATTCATCCCAAAGTTTTTGTAAATGTAGTTTAAGTAACGTCTTATCAAATTTTGGAGATAACCAGAGTAAGACAAAAAAAAAATATTGGGATTCGCTTTAGAATACTTTCAGACAAAGCAATATTTCACCAAATTGGGAAAATTAAACTTTAACCAAGAAAAAAATTTGATAAAATTTAACAAGTAACAAGTAAAAGCGTGCCAATTTCGGCCGGGCCGAATCTTGGGAACCCACTACCATGGATTCTGTTAAAATATGGGAGCTATATCTGGTTATAGACCGATTTGGACTGTACTTGGCAAAGTTGTTGAGAGTCAAAACAAACAATGGCGACTTCCAGGGGTCAAATCGGGAGATCGGTTTATATGGAAGCAATATCGGGTCCTTGACCGATTTGGACCGTACTTGGCATAATTGTTGAAGTCATAACGGAAAACCACATGCGAAATTTTAGCTAAATCGGATAACAATTGCGGCTTCCAGGGCTCAAGAAGTCCAATCGGGAGATCGGTTTATATGGGAGCTATATCGGGTTCTTGACCGATTTGGACTGTACTTTGCACAGTTGTTGAAGTCATAACGGAAAATCACAAGCAAAATGTCAGCTAAGTCGGATAAAAATTGTGGCATGTAAGGGCTCAAGAAGTCAAATCGGGAGATCGGTTTATATGGGAGCTATATCCCAATCTGAACCGATATGGCCCATTCGAAATCCCCAACGACCTACATCAATATTAAGTATCTGTGAAAAATTTCAACCGGCTAGCTTTGCGCGTTTGACCGCTAACGTGATTTCGAAAGGCGGACGGACGGACGGACATAGCTGGATCGACTCAGAATGTCGAGACGATCAAAAATATATACTTTATGGACTCCTAGATCAATACTTCGAGGTGTTACAAACGGAATGACTTGATTAGTATACCCCCATCTTATGGTGGTGGGTATAAAAGACATTTGTCTTTTTGGCAGCTATATCCAAAAAAGACCGATCTGAACCATATAAATAGAACACGAATATCGAAAAGCCTAACATAAGTCACTGTGTCAAATCTTTGCGAAATCTAAGAATATATGCGCCTTTTATGGGCCAAGACCGTAAATCGATATATCGGACTATATGGCAGCTATACCCAAATCTCGATCGATCTGGGCCAAATTAAACAAGAAAGTCGAGTGGCCCAATGTAACTCACTATTTCAAATTTCTGCAAAATCCGATAATAAATGTGGCCTTCATGGGCCTAATACCTTAAATCGGCAGATTGGTCTATATGGGGGCTATATCAAGATATTGTCCGATATGGACCATCTTCGAACTTAAACAGGTAAAAAGACGTTAAGTTCGGCCGGGCCGAACTTTGGATACCCACCACCTCGGGTATAAATGTAAACCACCTTTCGTCATAATCCGATGAAAAATGCATAATTTATGCCCCCATCGAAATATGGTCCGATTTGGACCACATTTGACATGGATTGAGTGGATATTGTTCAAAAAAATTTGGTTTTTTTGTAGCCATATCTAAATATAGACTGATCTGAACCAAATACGACACGGATGTTGAAAAGCTTGAGATAAGTCACTGTGTCAAATTTCAGCGAAATCGGATTATAAATGTGGCTTTTATGGGCCTATGACCCCAAATCGGCGGATCGGTCTATATGGGGGCTATATAAAGATATAGTCCGATATAGCCCATCATCGAACTTAACCCGCTTATGGACAAAAACACAATCTGTGCAAAGTTTCAGCTCAAGTTCTGTATTTTTCTAACAGACAGACGGGCAGACGGACAGATGGACAGACGGACGGACATGGCTAGATCGTCTTAGATTTTTTCGCTGATCAAGAATATATATACTTTATAGGGTCGGAAATGGATATTTCGATGTGTTGCAAACGAATGACAAAATGAATATACCCCCATCCTTCGGAGGTGCGTATAAAAAAGAATCTGTGCAAAGTTTGAACTTAATATCTCTATTTTTAAAGACTGTAGCGCGATTTTAAAAGAACTACGGATGGATATGGCTTCATCTCTTAGATTTTAACGACGATGTAGAATATATATACTCGTGTTTTATAGGTTCGGAAATGGATATTTCGATGCGTTGCAAACGGAATGACATAATGCCATCCTTCGGTAATGAGTATAAAAATGGATTTTGGTAAAATTCTTAAAATAGAAATTTTGACAAAACTTCTTTTTGAATAGAAATTTTTTCAATAGAATAAAAATATTGGCGAAATTTCGTGTAGAATAAAAATTTGTCATTTGTCATTCCGTTTGTAACACATCGAAATATTCGTCTAAGACCCCATGAAGTATTTAAATTCTTGATCGTCATGACATTTTATGTCGATCTAGCCATGTCCGTTCGCCCGTCTATCTGTCTGTCGAAAGCACGATAACTTTCGAAGGAGTAAAGCTAGGCGCTTGCTAGGCGGAGCAACAGCGAGAGCCATTGTCTTTGTCTTAGCGTTTGAAGCCATCAATACAACTTCCAACAGATGAACAAAATCATGTGTAGTACGGAAGAAGTGTAATTTGCCACAGACAGAATGTCTGTCATTACACAAAAATACATGCATTGGGAAAAGTACATGTAATAAGCAGGGTTGTCGAGCTTGGTTAATGTAGTAATTGTATCATAGATGCGTCTTCGCTATTAATACCATTCAAATACAGCATACCAACGCACGGCGCTTGAAGGTATCACACCTAATATGGTTGAAAAGTCTTCTAACCAAAGACGAAACGCGTCCCATAGTGGTTGGTGTGTGTTGCTATCTTTGGCTTTCATTTTCCATTTGCATCTCCGATCATTGAGCTCCTCTAGAAAGAGAAACAAACAAAAATTAAAAATTAAAGCAAATTAAACTTTGACATATATTTTCTATAGAAATGAAATTTTGAGAAAATTTTCCATAGAGATTAGAAAAATTTCCCAATGAAATTTTATTTTGACAAAATTTCCCACACACCACAAGTTAGCAAGATTTCCTGTAAAAATGAAATTTGGACAAATTTTCGTAAAAGAATGCAAATTCGCAAAAAAATTGGATATTAAAAATTTTCCATAAAAATATATTTTGATAAAAGAAATTAAATTTTGACAAAATTTCCTAAAGAAGTCAAATTTTGATAAAGAAATAAAATGTTGGTTAAGATCGCTTATAAAAATGTTGTTAACATTTCCTACCAAAATATAGGGTTGCCCAAAAAGTAATTGCGGATTTTTTAAAAGAAAGTAAATGCATTTTTATTAAAACTTAGAATTAACTTTAATCAAATATACTTTTTTACACTTTTTTTCTAAAGCAAGCTAAAAGTAACAGCTGATAACTGACAGAAGAAAGAATGCAATTACAGAGTCACAAGCTGTGAAAAAATTTGTCTACGCCGACCATATGAAAAATCCTCAATTACTTTTTGGGCAAGCCATAAAATATTTTTCAAAATTTTAAAAATTAAATTTCGGCTAAATTGCCTTCAGGTATGAAATTTTGATACAATTTCCTACAGCAAGGACATTTTTAGAAAATTTCCTATAGAAAAGAAATTTTAATGAAATTTCCTTTAAAAGTAATGTTGGAAAAATTTGCTGTTTACCACAATTTTCAATAAATTTCGTATTGAAACAAAGCTGACTTTGGACGAAATGTAGATTTATTGCTTACCAGTTTAAGTAATCCGAAATCCCAATAACAAAATTTCATTGATCGCTGTCAAGCTCCCAAAAGTATGTGAAGGTTAAATAGTTTTATTTAAAAAAATCTTTCGCTTAGGTATTGTCTTCGATGTGGTCAAAATCCAATCTGGCTAATATGGAACGTTTATGTAAACGCCCAGAAAATAAACCAAAGCACAGCTGTGGGTTAGTTTAGGTTTAAGTGGCAGTCTGCCATCAGACTCACCATGACGTTTTCGTCCCTTATTATACCATAGGACCAAAAGAAGGAAGATTCTATCGAGTTCCTACCGTTGAACCATCCAGATCGCTTTAGAAAGCCCAACAACTTGCAAATGTTCACATCTGCCGAAGTTGTGATGTTCACATCACAACTTCGGCAAAACTCATTATTTGCAACCTTCAGTCTGTCTTCATGTTTGACGATCAGTCAATGAGAAGTCTTGGCGAACACAATGACTGAGACGTCTGTTCTACATGCATAATACATAATTTTGGAGTGTTCAAAGCCCTCACATTGTGACCATCTGTCTTTCGTTGCCCTTCGGGCCTGATTCTGAAGTCTTAGCTTACATCTCGCTAGAGGCATACCTACAGATTACAGATTTCCTGGAATGTGTTAGGCTGTTGTAGGAACTGCCTAACACTTGCAAGCTCGTCGGCTCTGCAATTAACTGGGATATCTTTGTGGTCCGACACTCAGAACAGGTGAATTTTGAACTGTTCAGCCATCTCGTTGGGGGATAGATCTCGATATGACCAATCCAAGTTGTTCATAGAACATGCCAAAGCCCACTTGGTCGTCTAGTTTGGATCCATCCTTATAGTAGTCTGTGTAACTTCCATAACCATGGATATATAGTTACAATCGGTTTCATAAGAAAGGTGGTGCAGTATTTTTATACCCTCCACCATAGGATGGGGGTATACTAATTTCGTCATTCTGTTTGTAACACCTCGAAATATGCGTCTGAGACCCCAAAAAGTGTATGTATTCTTGATCTTCATGTCATTTTAAGTCGATCTAGCAATGTCCCTCCGTCTGTCCGTCCGTCCGTCTGTCTGTCGAAAGCACGCTAACTTTCGAAGTAGTCAAGCAAGCCGCTTGAAATTTTGCACAAATACTTCTTATTAGTGTAGGTTGGTTGGGATTGTAAATGGACCAAATCGGTCCATGTTTTGATATAGCTGCCATATAAACCGATCTTGGGTCTTGAATTCTTGAGCTTCTGGAGGGCGCAATTCTCGTCCGATTTGACTGAAATTTTGCATGAGGTGGTTGTTGTGACTTCCAATATCTGTGCTAAGTATGGCGCAAATCGGTACATAACCTGATATAGCTACCATATAAACCGATCTGGGGTCTTGTGATCTTGAGCCTCTAGAGGGCGCAATTCTCAATCGATTTGGATTAAATTTCGCATGAGGTGTTTTGTTATGACTTCCAATATCTGTGCTTAGTATGGCGCAAATCGGTACATAACCTGATATAGCTGCCGTATAAACCGATCTTGGGTCTTTACTTCTTGAGCCTCAAGAGGGCGCAATTCTCGCCCGATTATACTGAAATTTTGCACGTAGTGTTTTGGTATCACTTCCAACAACTGTGTTAAGTATAATTCAAATCGGTTCATAACCTAGTATAGCTGTCATATATACCGATCTTGGATCTTGACTTCTTGAGCTCATAGAGCGCTCAATTCTCATCCGATTTGGCTAAGATTTCGTTATGACTTCCAATAACTGTGCTAAGTATGATATAGCTGACATATAAACCGATCTAGGATCTTGACTTGTTGAGCGTCTAGAGGGCGCAATTGTCATCCGATTTGGAAGAAATTTTGTACAACGGCTTCTATTATGACCTTCAACATACGTGTCTCATATGGTCTGAATCGATCAATGGCTTGATACAGCACCCATATAAACCGATCTCCCGATTTTGCTTCTTGAGCCCCTACAAGGCGCAATTCTAATACGAATCGGACTATAACTTGATAAAGCTCCAATAGCACAACAGATCTTATTCAATATTCTTTGTTTGCCTAAGAAGAGATACTGCGCATAGAACTCGACAAATGCGATCTATGGTGGAGGGTATATAAGATTCGGCCCGGCCGAACTTAGCACGCTTGTACTTGTTATCAATAAGTGAGTCAGGCAGAGTGCAACCCACAATGCCTGGAATATCCGGCATTGTATCACAGTTAACACTGCAATGGTTGCATCAACTTGTCTAGCCTCACTGCCTAGAGGCATTAGGCGTAGCGTTGAATTCAGTGCATCAGATGGTGTCGTCATATCAGTGTTGGTGTAATGCACAAACAAGCCATCCTTTGGATCCGGCTGAGTATTGAATAGTGGATTGACTTTTAAAGCGTCGTCCACAAGACCACAACACCATATAGCATTGAACGTTCTACAGCTACTACTTTTACAACCTTTTTTTCCCATATTCCAAAGTAGAGGAGACAGTACACCTCCTTAAGTAGTTCCTCTTCTGACCCATCTTTTTAGATCTAAAGATTCCAAGCCTGCCGTAATGCATTTTTAGCAAGTAAGTTATTAATAAACTTTAATAGGGAAGTGTAGATGCCATCGGTTTTATATTATTGAAAGCACCTTTAATTTCAAGAAACGTCATCGTTGTATATTCCTTGACAGCGAGTGAGCTCTCTATGTAGGCGACTAGTTCGTGAAGGGCAGTTTCAGAGGCCTTGCCGCTTATATACAATTTATACAATTATACATCCTGTTACCGAGAAAGGCTATCTCCAGCGATCTTTGCCTTAAGATATGTTTTTATCAACCTCTCAAGAGTCTTCAGCATAAAGGAAGACAGGACAAAAATAAAGTTTTCCTGTAGGGAAATGGCCAAAAACATCATGACCACGTCGTAGTTCAACATGCAAATGCAAATTTTGCCTATGAAAATTCCATTAAGGAGTTGGGGCAAATTTCTCACATATCAATGAGTGCTCTTCGATTCAAATTAAACTTAATTATAAGGAACCTACTTTTTATAGCCGAGTCAGAAAGGCGTGCCGCAGTGCGACACCTCTTTGTCTCTTTTCTACATGGCAAAGTACTTCACAAATGTCGCCAGCATTAGGAGGGGATAATCACCGCCGAAAAAATGTTTCTGATGTTCTCGTCTGGATTCGAACGCAGGCGTTCAACGTCGTGGGCGGACATGCTAACATCTGCGCTACGGTGGACCCAATTTTTTAACGCATTTTACTGCTTAAGTACGCAAAAGTGATGCGCGTGGTACCTATGTAATTCCACCTTTACACTCTTCTGGTCACTGGTAAATTTCATAGATATCTGATTTAGACATAGCTCCCATATACATGTATCTCCCGAATTTCACTTGTAAGGCCTTTGATAATGCATTTATCAACATCAGGCAGTGTAGGGACGTTAGAGTCAATACAGCCTAACGAACAGGGACCCGATGATGAAATCATTACCGACTTTCTCAAGACTCGGAAGACTAGGATATGCAAAGATTCTAATATTAAAACATCAGGGAGTGCAGTGATGGGAAACTCAATACAGCCTAAGGAACAGGGAGCAGACGATGAGATCATCACCTACTCCCAAGATGTCCATTTACTGGAGGACCAATGATTGAGGTAATCCAGATAAACCTCCACCGGAGCGAGACTGCTACACACGCTTGCGAATCTCCCCGGTCATCCAGGATTTTTCTTGGGCTGATTTCTTTTCCCAAAGAGGACAACTATCTTCGAAGGACCCCATCAGTGCAGTCGTAATCCTATTGACATTTTCTTCAATGTCTTCAATGCTTGGACAATCTAAATGACAATGTACTTAAATAAGGAACTCTTGATTTAAAAGTTCATCTAAATTCTAAGAAAATTAAACTTTAAAATTTTATTTTAGCTTTAATTTAAATTAAGAACTTTTTTTAAAGTTTAACATTTTCTTTATAAAAAAACAATGACATTTTTACAACTCCTTTGCTACCTTTTCAATCCAGCTGCGCGCAGAAGCCACATCAGCATGGACACTAGGAAAACCAGGGACAGCACAACCGGCACCCCAAGAAACGAGGCCTACCAATTTGCCTGCCACAACCACAGGGCCACCAGAATCACCTTGACAAGATCCCTTCTCCACAGCATAGGTACAGACCATGGTCTCCCGGACTTCAGATCCATAATTGTATTCACTAGAAGCACAAGTCTTGTAATCAACGATCTCTACCTCGACTTCTTGTAAGTGTGTCACCAAGTCACAGACAAGGAAACAAGAAGCGCCCCAGCCAGTGATGGTGCCGCGAGTGCCTGTGGGAGGAGTTTTCTCTGTCAATTTTATGTAACGCACTCTGGAAGATTCTCTGACTGGTGAGGATAATTTCACCACACCAACATCATTTGTCCTTAACTCAGTGTCGAAATTCTCATGCATTCTAAAAGATTTGACTGATACCAATTCTCCGCCTGTATTGTATTCTGTGGCGCCAAGACGCACTTTCAATTCATGAGGGCCTTCCAAGTTCATGAGGCAATGGGAAGCGGTAACAACGATGTCCTCACTGATGATGGAGCCACCACAAAAATGACGACCATCAGTGGTTTGCAACGACACCTGATGGGGATGCTTTTGGATGGTGGTATTGACGCCATTCACTATACGCCCACTAAAGTCATTGGGCGAAAACACCGCAAAAGCTGAGTTGATCAAAACAATAACCACCAAGAAAGACAACATTTTGTTGTCTACAGAAATAAAAAAACTGAATAACTTCCAATCAATGGTAATCATTTTATATAGAAACTTAAAGGTATCAGAATAATACAATAAGTTTTCTTATCATTGACCCTAATGAGGTGTGGATTAAAGAGAAACATAGTAGAAGCCCTCTAAGTCCAGGGGATAACTTCTGAAATAAGGACTATAAAATGGTATTACATTGCACTTGGAGATTAATCAACTTTAAAATTGAAAAAGTAGGGTCGCATTAAATTCGGTCGGGTCGAAGTTTGGGTACCCACCACGTCGGATATACATATTAACACACCGACGGTTGAGTCAACCGTTGATGTTGCCGAAGTACAAGATCCACAACGATCTTGTACTTTTTCTATGGAATTTCAAATAAAAACGCATTTTTTTTTTTCATTTTAAATTGAACAAGGTCCTTTTTCATCATCCGGAGGGAGTCTGGAGTCCGATAAAAAATACACTATTTATGAAGCCTTAGCAACTATTTTGAAATATGATTCGATCTAGACCAAACTCTTCAGGTACGTCGAGGGGTCTGACACAATATACTGACCTCTACCATAAAACGGAGGATTGATCTCAATGGTAGCTATATCTTAATATAGTCCGATCTACACTATATTCAGTACTGATGTGTACTAAAATTCTGCGAAATCGGGCAATAAATCAGACTTTTATGGTTCCTAGACCTTGAATCGGTAGATCGGAAAAAATGGCAGTATACATCCAAATATAGACCGATTTGAAACATACAGGGCATGGCTGTCGAAGGGTCTAACGCAGCTCAATGAGCCAAATTTCAGCGAAATCTGTTAATAAAAACGGCTTTTATGGGCCTTAAACATAAATCGGGAGATCGGTATATATGACAGCCACATAGACCATACTCGATACGAACGTCGAACTATGTCGCAGATTGAGGAAACAGATGGCAAAAATCAAAATTTTGATGTGCACCTACACAATTTTGAAAGAACCTAACTTAAATAAAACATTCCAAAGATTTCAAAAATGCTACCCACAAAATGTCAGATTTTTTGTTTAGAAGATATGGCCTTTCAAAGTTGACTTTTTTTGATTTTCAAAAAAACAAGTAACAGCGTGTTAAGTTCGGCCGGGCCGAATCTTATATACCCTCCACCATGGATCGCATTTGTCGAGTTCTATGCGCGGTATCATTTTTTAGGCAAACAAAGAATATTGAATAAGAACTACTTTGCTATTGAAGCTTTATCAAATTTTAGTCTGATTTGGACCATTGTAGAAGACATTGAGTTAAATTTCAGTTCATTCAGGTAAGAATAGCGACTTGTAGCGGCTCAAGAAGCAAAATCAGGAGATAGGTTTATATGGGAGCTGTATCAAGCTATTGATCGAGTCAGACCATATTAGACACGTATATTGAACCATATACCATATTACCATATTAGACACGTTGTACAAAAATTTTTGCCAAATCGGATGACAATTGCGCCCTCTAGAGGCTCAAGAAGCCAAGACCCCAGATTGGTTTAAATGGAAGCTATATCAGGTTCTACACCGATTTACTCCATACTTAGCACAGTTATTGGAAGTTATAATAAAACACTTCATGCAAAATTTCAGTCAAATCGGACAAGAATTGCGCCCTCTAGAGGCTCAAGAAGTCAAGATCCAAGATCGGTTTATATGACAGCTATATCAAACATGTACCGATTTGAACCATATTTAGCACAGTTGTAGGAAGTGATAGCAAAACACCACGTGCACAATTTCAGTCAAATCGGACGAGAATTGCGCCCTCTAGAGGCTCAAGAAGTGAAGATCCAAGATCGGTTTATATGGCTGCTATATCAAAACATGGACCGATGTAAACCATACTTAGCGTAGTTGTTGAAAGTGATACCAAAACACTTCGTTCAAAATTTCAATAAAATCGGATAAGAATTACGCCTTCTAGAGGTTTAAGAAGTCAAGACCCAAGATCGGTTTATATGGTAGCTATATCAAAACATGGACCGATTTGGCCCATTTACAATACCAACCAACCTACACTAATAAGAAGTATTTGTTCAAAATTTCAAGCGGCTAGCTTTACTTCTTCGAAAGTTAGCGTGCTTTCGACAGACGGACGGACGGACAGACGGACGAAAAGACTGACGGACGGACGGACGGACATAGCTAGATCGACTTAAAATGAAATGACGATCAAGATTATATATACTTTATGGGGTCTTAGACGCATATTTCGAGGTGTAAACAGAGGGCATCAAAAGGCATATTACAAGTATTCGTATTGCGTTCATTCCGGGGAATCCCACTACTATGTTATTGTTATTTCAGGTATATGAAATATATATTCCATTCTGTAATGCTTTGGGAATTTCGGGTAGATGCAGATAGATTCAACAATTACATCATAATCAGGTCTTAGGTCCCCACTATGGAAATACACCTAATCAGATCATAGGTACATAAAGTCACAATTGATCCCAATATCCTGCTACAGATTTAAGATGGACAAGGAACTACCTAACAAGTTATGCACTGGTTAAAAAGTACTTAATTAACAGACAAATACATACATACATGCGGCCGGGCCGAACTTTGGATACCCACTACCTCGGGCATATATGTAAACCCCATTTCGTCACAATCCGGTGAAAATTGGATAACTTAAGCACCCAAATTTGGCACGGACATTGAGTGGTCTAATATATATGCCACTATTCAATTTTGTAGAACAAAATATTGGTCTTTATGGCAGATATATCCAATTATAAACCGATCTGAACCATATTAAGGTCGGATATGGTGAGGCTCAGAAAAACTCACTGTTTCAAATTTCAGCGAAATCGGGTAATAAATAAAGCTTTTATGGGTTTCAGTCCTCTTATCGGCAGATCGGTCTATATGGCAGATATATCTAAATATAGTGCGATCAGAATCATATTTAGGTCGGAATTTGGGAGGCCTTAACCTACTCACTGTTTCAAATTTCAGCGAAATCAGTTAATAAATCAAGTTTTTATTGCCTTCAGACCCTTCATCGGGAGATCGGTCTATATGGGAGCTATATCTAAATATAGCCCGATCTGATCCGTATTTAGATCGGGTGTCAGGAGGCTAAAAATAACTCACTGTTTCAAATTTTAGCGAAATCGGATAAAAAGAGATCGGGAGATCCCAGGAGATCGGTCTATATGGGGGCTATATCTAAATATAGTTCGATCTGAACCGTATTTAGATTGGGTGTCAGGAGGCTAAAATAACCCACTGCTTTAAATTTCAGCGAAATCGGGTAATAAAGAAAGCTTTTATGGCCTTCATACCTTTTATCGGTAGATCTGTCTATATGGGGGCTTTATCCAAATATAGTCCGGATTGGGTCCATTCAAGAACTTAACCTGCGTATGGAATAAATACGAGTCTGTGCAAATTTTCAGCTCAATATCTCAATTTTTGAAGGCTGTAGAGTGATTACAACTGACGGAAAGACACACACACTGACATCGTTAAATCGTCTTAAATCGGAAATGGATATTTCGATGTGTTGCAAACGGAACGACTGAATGAATATACCCCCCATCCTATGGTGGTGGGTATTAAAATAGATACGTATTTTCCACACCTAATATCATAGATCTTCCATATTCATAAATACCATATACTATAAATTAACGTTTCTTGACATATTCGAGAACAAAGAAAAATACTATGATGATCCACAATCATTCCCAGTGCATTAGAGACAATGATAAGAAACCCTTTTAACTTTTATAATGTAAAATCATAAATTCTGATATAAAATTTCTGCAGTTACTCAGAAGCTATTCAGTTCCCCACACTCTTTTGCGCCAACAAAATGTTGCCTTTCCTTTTGATTCTAGGAGTGGTAAATACAGCTGTTGCAGAATTTTTCCCCAATTGCTTAGATGGTCGCATTGTGAATGGTGTCAATACCACCATTCAAAAACATCCTTATCAGGTGTCATTGCAAACCAATGATGGTAGGCATTTCTGTGGTGGCTCCATCATCAGTGAGGACATCATTGTTACAGCCGCCCACTGTATGCAACGCTATTCCGCCAGTGAATTCAAAGTGCGTCTGGGATCTACAAACAACGAAGTCGGTGGTGAATTAGTCTCTGTAAAGTCATTTAGAAATCATGAGAAGTATGACCGCGATACCAAGGTAAACGATGTAGCCCTTGTCAAAATGGCCACCCCTGTAAGAGAATCGTCCAAAGTGCGTTATGTAAAATTGGCAAAGAAAACTCCTGTCACAGGCACAACTGCCGTCGTCACTGGATGGGGTACCACCTGTTTCCTTGCTTGTGATGTTACCACGACTTTGCAGGAAGTGGAAGTTGACATCATTGACTACAAGACTTGTGCTTCCAGTGAGTACAGCTACGGGTCTCTAATTCTGGAGACCATGGTGTGTGCCTATGCTGTGGAGAAGGATGCCTGCCAAGGAGATTCTGGTGGCCCATTGGTAGTGGGAGACGAATTAGTTGGTGTTGTGTCTTGGGGCCATGGCTGCGCTGAACCTGGTTACCCAGGAGTCTACGCTGATGTCGCTGCACTCCGCAAATGGATTGAAAAGGCCTCCAAAGAAATGTAAATTGTTACAAAGAAAAATATCAAATAAATATTAATATTTTCGTAGAAAATGTAATCGATTTATAACTTCCACATAAAAACTAGACAAAATTACTTTTCTAGGCAAACATTTTTCAAATTTTGCCAAAAATTCATTTCAGTAGTATGTAAAAAATTCGATTCTAAGGAAATTTGGTATATATTTCGAGAATGTAGGCAATTTTATCAAAAATTTCATTTCTGTATAAAATTTCCCTTTATCCAAATTTTCTTTCTTTGGGAAATTTTGTCAAAAATTTCGTTTCTAAAGGAAATTATGTCAAAATTTCATTTCCATAGGAAATTTTGTCAAAATTTCATTTCTATGGGAAATTGTGTCAAAATGTCATTGCTATAGGAAATTTTGTCAAAATTTCATGTCAGTATGCATGCTAAGAATTTTACAGGCCAACACGCAAAAGTCCGACGACGAGGACGCAGAAAGCGACGACAACGACGCTTGTGACCCACTGCTGTTTATGTTCGCACAGCACTTTGCAACATATTCAGTGCGTCAAGATCGGAAATGACTCACTCCATGCACCGGATACACCTCAACGACATCTGCCGATGATGGAGGAGGTTCTGGCAAACCGAATACAACTAATGCCGGGGTTCTTTTCAATCCCGGTACGGACCAGAAGCACTTCGTGTTGTGCCTCTCCCATGATGAAAAAAGGGACCAGAGGCGGTGTCTCTCGCCTTATGCTATTTTATTATGCCCTACGGCCCGTGTATGGTCTGTTTGAATCTCACCCTGTTCTCTCTGGGTGTAGACTTGGCGGGACTATTGCCGCCATTACAAGGGCTACGGGCTTCGACACTGTTCGTTAGGACAATATGATCCTTAGAGGAGAGCCGCTGTCCTGCCTTATTCCATGTTTTGCTCCCATAGAGTGGGATGCTATTGCATGTCTCCATTAAGAGAGGCCTACCTATGTTTGCCATCAGTCGACTGTGTTGAGCCGTTGTCGCGTGCCGGATTTGCTCTGCATAGGTCAACTTTGGATCCAGTCGGATTCCTAGATATTTGACAGATTTCTTGATCTTCACCAGTATGTCGTCTAGACGTATATCCACCTTCACTGGGATTTTTTTTTTTTGCTAGGAGTAACAGCAGAAGCACTTTTCTGCATCTGAAGTTGCAAGCAGTGGGAATCTGGCCACTTCTTTACCGATAGCATCACCTGTCGTAGTTTGCGCTCTATACCTTCCCTGTCTCTTGCCGTGATGACTGCAGCGATGTTATCATATATCCTACTGGTTAGGTGCCGTCCGTTATTTCTGTTCACAGTATTCCATCATAACTGGCATTCCAAAGACCCGGTCCAAGAATGGAGGCATGCGCTGCTGCTGATGCGACCTCAAACAACTTCTCAATATTCTCATCAGATACTCGGGGATATTTAGGAGGCCGTCAGATCATCTGGGACTATTAAATAAGTTCTTCACATCTAGTGCGGCCATGAGGACCATCGGCCCAGAGTTGTGGTTCCTTTGCCTAGCCGTCTTTATTATCACCAGCACATCTCTTACAGATCCGATCATGGACATTCCTACCCGGAAGCCATGTTGTCTCATTGAGAGTTAACCTTCCTCAATGATGGTGTCCTGGAACCGCGGTTTTATAAGTCGATCCAAAAGCTAGCCGACAGTATCCAGCATATAGAGTGGCCTGAGTAAGGATGGGGATGTTAGATCATCTTTGCCCTTGCTTATGAGCAGCAGCTTTTGTCTCTACCATGCCTCCGGAAAAACACCTTCAAATAGGCACTTGTTAAACATTCCTACAAGAAATTCCGGTTGTTTTTTGCTAGTTGCTTGATGACTCCGGCCGGTATTCCGTCGTAAACGGGATTGTTTTGTCAGTGGGCTCTTCATAAGCTTCATCTTTTCTACGATCGTGTCGGGGGAAAAGTGTGTGGACTATGTTTTCCATTGCTCTTCCGTCAATCACAGCTGTTAGATAAGTGGTGGAGATAGTAGAAACAGCTAGGCAAAGCAACCACTACTCGATAGTCTTCTTAGCCACACTGGATGTGAACAACGCATTCAATAGCCACAGATGGTCTAACGTCCTCCCAACATTCAGAGAGGACTTTAATATACCGGCGTATCTGATGAGAATAATGAGAAGTTACTTGCATAACAGGATACTTGTCTATAACTCTCGGGGTGAACCGAGTGAATATAAGGTCACATCAGGATCGGCACAAGGCTCCATACTTGGACCGGATCTTTGGAATGACAGTTATAATGGAATACTAAACACAGAAATGCCAGACGGAACCTTGCTAATCGGATATGCTCACGACATCGCTGCAGTCATCACGGCAAGAGACACGGAAGTTGCAGAGCTCAAACTACGGCAGGCGGACAGCGGCGGAGCCCGCAGACCCTGTAATAAGCGGAATGGTTCCGATAGACCTACAGGCCATGGAGCGTGCCAGGCTCTACACCGCGAAGTCCAACACCCAGAGAGGATAGGGTGAGGTTCAAACGGATCATACTCGGGCCATTGCGCGATGGCAACAAAGGTGAACGAAATGGGAACGAACGACTAATACCCGATGTAGGAATGTGTAGAGATAGGAACCACTGCAATGTCAACTATTTCGTCACACAGATGCTGGCAGGCCATGGTTACTTCCGGAAATACCTGCCCACAATGGGTTAATGCTCCTCTAGCATGTGCATTTAAGAGGAGCTAGGAGTTGCAGACGATGTGGAACATACATTCTTCCACTGCGAGTGCCGGATTGAAGGACCAAGGGAATTGGAAACAGCCGTTGACTAGGTTTCGCATGGGACAATAATCCAGAGGATGCTAGAACACAAGAAGAACTGGGAAGCGGTGATGAGATACGCCGACAAGTACTACGCAGGAGAAGATAGACGTGGACACGGCGGAGTTTAATCAAATGAATGCGGAGGTCTGGACGCAGACATAACGAAGATGAAAATCACCAGATATGGGATCCACCTCAAAGTAATGCGAAAGCAGTTTCGAGTTGGAATTAATCGCCAGGGTTAACAGAGGTTGGGTTTTAACCAGGCATAAGGCGAGAGTCGTACTCGTCACACGCGTAAAGGTTTTCCCGCAAAAAAGCAATAAGAAATTTTACCAAAAACTCATTTTATTGACAACTTTGTTGAGTTGTCATTGGATAAAACTTTCTATAGGAAATTCAATCAAAATTTCATTATTTAGAAGAGAAACACCAGAAATTAAATTAATTTCAATTAATTTTATTTTATTCAATTAATCTCATGTTCTTTAATTTTTTTTTTGCTATACAACGTAGAATTTTACATTTCCTTGGCGGTCTTTTCTATCCAAGAGCGGAGGGTGGCTACATCAGCATAGACACCTGGGAAACCATCGAGGGCACAACCCTTACCCCAAGAAACAACACCAACCAATTTGCCTTCAGCAACCAATGGGCCACCGGAATCACCTTGGCAGGCATCCTTAACAAGGCCATAGGCACACACCATGCTGGGTTGGATTTGGGAACCGTATTTATATTCGCTGGAAGCGCAAGCCTTCTCATCGACAATACCAACTTCGACTTCTTTCAAGGTCTTGGGCAAAGTGTTGCAGATCAAGAAGCAAGTGGTGCCCCAGCCGGTAACCACAGCAGGAGTGCCAGTGGCAGGAGTTTTGTCAGCCAATTTGATGTAACGGATTGAAGCGGATTCTTTTACAGGACGGGCCAATTTGATGACAGCAACATCGTTCACCATTGTCTTGGGGTTGTAGCGTTCATGGGACTTGAATGACTTGACTTCAACCAATTCACCACCAGTATTGTATTGAGTTGATCCTAGGCGAACCTTAAATTCGGAGACAGAGTGCGATTGCATGCAATGGGCAGCGGTAACAACAATGTCCTCGCTGATAATGGAACCGCCACAGAAATGGTCGCCTTTGTTAGTTTGCAAAGAGACCTGATAGGGATGGTCCTGGATGGTGGTGTCAACACCATTTACAATGCGTCCATAGAAATCATTGCTGGAAACGTCAGCCAGAGAGGAGCTCACCAAGGTGAACAATACCACAAAGCGCAACATTTTATTGTATAAAGAAGAAAAAACTGATGAATTCGCAGTCAAATGCCCACTCTTTATAGTTTGTAATTCTGTAGACGAAAACAATAAACACTGCGGATATTTTCTTATCATTTACCCAGCTTAAGGTGAGGATTTCCTTCAATTGAATAAATATTTCAGAGGTGGGCTTTTCCAAATAACGTCATATATATGTGATTTCTATTCTTGGAAGCTATTACAGTACTTTTTTTCACAATTCATTTGGACTTAGCTGAGGCAGTTATAAAGATGCGCAAAAACTCCAGGAAAATTTTTTATGTATTTTTTTTTATTTGCAATCGATAACGACCAACATCAATAAGTGGTATTTGTGTAAAATTTCCAGGAAAGATTTTTATTCATTCGATCGCTATCATGATTTTCACAAAACGACAGACGGATGGGCGAACTTGGTTAGATCGTTTCAGAATGTCAAGTTGATTAATAATGTACATATATGCTTTATGGGGTCACAAATTGATAGTTCGATGGGTTACACATGGAATGACTAGATAAGTATACCTCCTATTTGACAAAATCTTATATATAACCAATAAAAGAAGGGCAAAGGTCGGGCGCCACCCGCTGTATAATACCCTACACCTACCCTATAAGTTCAATGTGGGAGCTATATCCAATTCTGAACCAATTCTGATGGACCTCGGCGGAAGTTTTCAGATGGGTTATTAAACAATCTGTATCAAATTCCGAGCAAATATGTTCAAACTGTTATAACTACGGTTAACTTATTCTGAACGATTTTCAGCAAACTTCTCAGATAATGTGGTAGTCGTCGAGGAAAGCGTTTTGCAAAATTTTGGCAAGATTGGACAAACAATGCGCTTGCGGTGGCTCTTGGAGTATGACAGCTATATCTAAATCTGGGCCGATTTCTAAGAAATTCACCAGTAATATCGATAGTCATAAGAAAGTCCTTCCTGCCAAAGTTTCGAGAGAATCGGTTAAAAAATGAGCACTTTATTGCAATATTTCTCAAAATCGGACGTAGCTAGCTATATCTAGGTAGCTATAATTAAATCTGAACCGATTTCAAGAAAACTTCTCAGATACTATGGCATCTATGACTATCGAGGAAAGCGTTTTGCAAAATTTTGGCAAAATGGGTCAATAAATGCACTTACCGTGATTCCAGAAGTTAAATTCGGGCGATACATATTGTAGTGTATTACACTATTATGTTAAGAGAAACAAGCGGCCTTGTAAGTATTCAAATGCTTACTGTTTTCTTTATTGCAAATCAAAGCTGCAAGAACTACTAATGAGAGCTTAGTACTAAATATATGTATAAACAGGTGTATGTGTGTATGTGTCTATGAGATACATCAACTTATGACAACAGATATGAGAGAGAGTGTTAAGATGTTAGAATGTTAAGATTTATGTACAATGTATAATTGTGTATTAGAGTGGTACTTAACAATTAATACTCTATATGCTCCTCCTAAAGCTGATAATAAATAAATGATTTTATATTGAAAATACATAGAAAATTTTAATTGAGTTATTTCTTTACAACTCTACCTCCCTCTCGTGGTCTGAGCTCCATTCTAGTGAGTGAAACATCCTCATTCATTTGCATAGGAACAGGTTCAGATGATGATGTGTTGTTGTTATTAGTTGTTGTTGGTTGCTCGATTGGCTGTTGTTGTTGTGTTAGATTATGACCACGAATTTGATCAAGATGACGTTTGATGACGTTGTTGTTGTGAGACAAAACACAGGAGTAAGATTGTGGACCTAGTTGCCGTTGAATTACTGCCTTAGTCCAACTAGGTTTATTTGGATTTCGATAATCGCGTACTAACACAGTTTCACCTTCAAAAAAAAACTCTTTGCGATTACCGTTGTGATGAACTATGTTGTTGTCTTGAGACTTAAGTATGTTTTGTTTTGTTGTTGGGGGTTTTAGAAGACTAAATCTGGTTTTCAGTTTCCTGCCAAAGAACAGCATAGCTGGAGATTCAGTTGTTGTGCAATGTTTCATGTTTCTGTAATCCATTAGGAAACGACATAATATTTGATCCAAATTGGCATCTTTGTTTTGGTCTAAATTTGCTAAAATAGACTTTTTAAAAGTTTTGACAAAATTTTCTGCTTGACCATTTGTGGACGGATGTCCTGGAGGAGTCAAGACATGTTTTATACCATTTAAGGCCAAGAAATTCTTGAATTCATATGATGTGAACTGTGGTCCGTTGTCACTAACGAGCGTGTCAACCAAACCATAGCGTGAGAACAGTTCTCTCAGCTTTCTAATTGTAAAAGCAGTTGTTAAATCTTTGGTTTTAAATACTTCGACGAATTTTGAAAAAGCATCGATGATAATGAAGAAATGAAAATTTTTAATCGGGCCAGCATAATCAATGTGTATTCTGCTCCACACAGAACCATCAGGCACCCATGGAATTAGGCTGCTCTTTTCCGGGCTGGATTGCAATTTTTGACAATGAATACAATTCCTGATTAAACCTTCGATATCTTTATCAAGACCAGGCCACCATATATACGATCTAGCCAAAGCCTTTGTTTTTACAATTCCCAAATGGGAACGATGTAATTCTGTTAAGATTGCAGATCTCAGTTTCTCTGGAATTACGATTCTGTATCCCCACAGAACGCAATCATTTTCGACAGAAAGTTGTGTATCTTTTTCACGATATGGCGTATACAAATCTTCTTTTAAATTGTGCAGGGTTCCACTTGCAATACATTCTACTACTTTTGACAAAACAGTGTCACGTCTCGTTTCACGAGATACAGTCTTGAAATTCAAGTTGAAATTTTCCTCATTTTCTATGAAATTTATATAGGAATATTCAATATTATTGCTCTCAAAATTTCTTTGGGGCATTCTAGAAATAGCATCAGCTTCATTTTGCACTCCCTTAACATGTTCAACGGTGTAATTAAAACCGGATAAAATCAGTGCCCAGCGCTGCATACGTGCTGAGGCCATCATAGGCAAACCTTTATTTGCACCAAAAATTGCAAGTAACGGACGATGGTCCGTTCTTAGTACAAAAGTATTTCCAAGTAAATACTGTTTGAGTTTTGTTACACAAAACACAATCGCCAACGCCTCTTTTTCAAGTGTACTATAATTTTTCTCACTTTTTGATAATGCTCTTGAAACAAAAGCAATGGGCTTGAGACCATCCGAAAATTGGTGAGATAAAATTCCTGCTACTGCACTATTTGAAGCATCCGTTGTTAATATTATTGGTAATTCAGGGTTGAAATGGACCAGAACCCGATCTGAAGTTACAAACTTTTTAATCAAATCATACGCCTGCTGACAATCATCCGACCAGACAAACGGAACGCCCTTACCCAACAAGTGGTAAAAATGAGACATGATTTGCGCAAAATTCTCAATAAATCTGGAATAATAGTTCGCCATACCAACGAAAGCTCTTAATTCCGAAACATTTGTAGGAATCGGGGCAGAAATTAAGCTCGAAATTCGATCATTATTTTTGCTAAGTCCATTTTTATCAATATTAAAACCCAAATACGATATTTTGGATTTGAAAAATTCAGACTTCTTTAAATTCAGTTTTAATCCAGAACTTTGTAATTTTTGTAGAACCAAACGCAACGTACTTATGTGTTCCTGCATATTTTTACCAGTGACTGTAATATCATCTTGATATACTACAACATATGGAATTCCTCTAAATAGATTTTCCATAGTTTTTTGAAAAATAGCTGCTGCTGTCTTAACACCAAAAGGTAAACGTTTTACTTTTAAAGTTCCAATGTGCGTACTCCACGCACACAACAATTGGGAATCCTCATCAAGAACAAGTTGATTGTAGGCATTCGACAAATCAAGTTTAGTGAACAGTTCACCACCCTCCAAAGAAGCAAAAATTTCTTCAATCCGAGGCAAAGGATACTTGAAATCCTCCAAAAACTTATTAATTGTGACTTTATAGTCTCCACAAATGCGAAAATCGCCATTTGGTTTCAAAATTGGTACTAAAGGTGTACCCCAATCGGAGTTATCTACTGGTTCCAACACACCAGTCGCAATTAAATCACGTAATTTCGCCTCAATCTTGTCTTTCCAAGCCAAAGGGACAGGCCTTGGTTTACAAAATACAGGTGTTGCATTTTCAGCAACCCTCAGTGAAACAGCATTGATATTATATTCACCCAATTTTTCCTCAAAAACCTCAGAAAACTCCATTCTCAACTGCTCGATCACGGAATTTAAATTTGGGCAATTTACATTGTTCACTTGCAGCAATTCAAAGTTGAAAGCACGTAAAAACGAACGTCCAAGTAATGGGGGATTCGATGACTCAACAACAACAACAACTACAGATTTAGTTTTACCTTCAAAAGTAATTGAGGCATCATATTCACCAACCAGCTTCAATTTGTCTCCGCTATAATCCACATATGGTACATGGCATGGACGAAGAACCTTCTTAACATCGTTGTTTTCATAAAACGACAAAGGCAACAATGTACATGGCGCACCTGTATCACACACAGCATTCAATTTGACACCATCAATTATTACTGGAAGGGAATACACGTCACTAGAACCTCGCTCAGCCACACTAAAAATAGAATAATTGAAAACATCATTATCAACATAATCTTCACTAGTATCATTAGAAACGTAATTAACACTTCTCTTTTTATTGTAGCAAACAGATGCCAAATGGCCAATTTTTCCACAGGAATGACACTTGCTGTTCTTGTATTTACAAGACTGCGAGCTATGGTTACGCCAACCACAATGAGAGCACGATGATTTTCTTTCACCGTTGCCGTTATTGTCTCTGCTGCCACCAAAATTTCCTCTGCTGCCACTGCCTCTGCTACCGCTACCACCGCTGCTGCCACCACCACTTATGTTACCGCCATAACTATTGCCGCTGTTACCACCACCGCCATTTTTTCTCGAAGGCTTCGATCTGTTAACAAAGTTTACTGAACTTTGATCCCTTTCTGCTACTTTCGCCATGTTTTTTGTTTCCAATATCATAGCTTTTCTCAACGCACTTTGCACCGTTAGAGTTTCATCTTCCTCACATAGCCTCTCGAACATAAAATTTGGCAAACCCATTACAAATTGGTTTAAGATGAATGCATCTAAATGGGCTCCAAATTTGCAATTAAGTGCTAGGGTCTTCACACGAGCATACCACTCTGCAACAGACTCGCCATCATTCTTAACTGCCACATGAAACTTCTTTCGCTCACTAAAAACGATCGTTGGTGGAGTATATTGTGTGTCCAATATCACACACAGCTCATCATACGTCTTACGAACAGGGGAATCAGGGCTGCATAAACTATGTAGCACTTTATACGGCACTGCACCAATCGACTTCAACAAAATCGATTTTTTTATGTTGTCCTCTGTGCAACCAATTTCACAGAAATGGATTTCAAGGCGCTCTTTCCACACTTCCCAAGATTCCACATTAGGGTTGAACTCGTTCACATTCGTTGTTTGGAACACCGTCATTTGACCACTATTTAGAGTCACATTTGCATCATCCATTTTTGGCGGCATTGAATAATTATTTTCATTTAATTCCATAACACAGTTTTTTCATTTGCATATATATATACATATGCACTTCACTTTTTTTTATAGGTTATTGAACCTCAAACTTGAAATTGCAATCGTTGTTGCTGTTTTCCGTTATTTTTTTTCTCCTCGTCGCCAATTATGTAGTGTATTACACTATTATGTTAAGAGAAACAAGCGGCCTTGTAAGTATTCAAATGCTTACTGTTTTCTTTATTGCAAATCAAAGCTGCAAGAACTACTAATGAGAGCTTAGTACTAAATATATGTATAAACAGGTGTATGTGTGTATGTGTCTATGAGATACATCAACTTATGACAACAGATATGAGAGAGAGTGTTAAGATGTTAGAATGTTAAGATTTATGTACAATGTATAATTGTGTATTAGAGTGGTACTTAACAATTAATACTCTATACATATTTATGAGAGCTATATCTAAATCTGAACCGATTTCTATGAAATTCACCAGTAATGCCGAGAGTCAAGAGAAAATCCTTCCCGAGAGAAGAACCGAGAGAATCGGTTAACAAAAGACCATTTTATTGTAATATTACTGCAAATCGAGCGTACATATATTGGGTTGCCCAAAAGGTAAATGCGGATTTTTCATATAGTCGGCGTTGACAAATTTTTTCACAGCTTGTGACTCTGTAATTGCATTCTTTCTTCTGTCAGTTATCAGCTGTTACTTTTAGTTTGCTTTAGAAAAAAGTGTAAAAAAAGTATATTTAATTAAAGTTCATTCTAAGCTTTATTAAAAATGCATTTACTTCCTTTTAAAAAATCCGCAATTACTTTTTGGGCAACCCAATATATGGGCGCTATATGTAAATCTGAACCGAATTCGAGCAAACTCCTCAGATATTGTGGAAGTCGCCAAGGAAAGTGTTGTATGATGTTTTGGGATGATTGGTCAATAAATACGCTTGCAGTGGCTCTAGGAGTAAAAATCGGGCTATATATATATATATATAAAAGCTATATCTAAATCTGAACCGATTTCCATGAAATTCACCATTAATGTCGAGAGTCGTAAGAAAATCCTTCGCGCCAAATTTCGAGAGAATCGTTTAACAAATGACCATTTAATTGCATTATTACTGCAAATTGGACGAACATATATATGGGAGCTATATCCAAATCCGAACCGATTTTTTCTAATTTCAATAGTCCTCGTCTCTAGGCTGAAAAACACGCCTGTACCAAATTTGAAAACGATCGGATGAAAACGGCGACCTGTACATGGACAGACAGACGAATAAGAACATGATTCTGAGTCGATCGGCATAATTATCAATGGGTCTATCTCTCTTCCTTCTGGGTGTTGCAAACAAATTCACTAAGATGTAATACCCTGTACCACAGTAGTGGTGTAGGGTATACAAATCAATTTGTGTTTGTTTGTCGGTTTGTTTGTTTGTTCCGTATAGACTCAAGAACGACTGAACCGATTAGTTTGAAATTTTCACTGATTGTGTTGGTTGGTCTGGACGGAAACATAGGCTATATAATTTTTTGATATCAGAAGGGGGGCGGATCCTCCCCCTTACCCTAATGGTATTATCCAAAACTAAAAGTGGAACGATCGGGACAATATGGGGCTCAAATGAAAGGTATTCAGGAGTGTAATACGAATTTCATATTAAAAATTGGGTCCAAGTAACTGGGTAACGGGGACGGACCGTTACCAAAAAACACCACCCAAAATCAAAAGTGGACCGATCGCGACAATATGGGAATGCTATACGAATTTGAGTCTAAGTACATATCGGGCCGTCCCAACCCTAAAATTCACCCAACCAGACATATTGGACGTTCAAACGAAAGATATTCGGGAGTAGATTACGAATCTGGCATACAAAATCGGATCGAAGTATAGGGCGTCACCCTACCCTCCAAAAACGCCTAAAATTGGCATAAGACCCATCATGAATATAGGAGACTCGGTTTTTTTGTTTGTTCCGTAGTATCAGAAACGGCTGAACATAGGCTATATAATTTTTGGATATCGAATGGGGGCGGTCCCGCCCCTTACCCCAAACAAACCATCCAAAACAAAAAGTGGACCGATAGGCACAATATGGGCATCAAATGAAAGGTATTGGAGACTAGAAAACGAGCGAGCCGCCCAACCCAAAAACTCCTCTAAACAGACATATTGGACGTTCATGTCAATATGGGGCTCTAATGAAAGATATTAGGGAGTAGATTACAAATCTTGCATACAAAATCAGATCTCAGTATAGGGGTCACCACAAAAACGCCTCAAATGGACATGGTTTGTTTGTTTCATAGAATCAAAAACGCCTGAACCAATTTTCTTAAAATTTTCACAGATAGTGTAAGTTTGTCTGGAAGGAAAAATAGGCTATATAATTTTTAGATATCGGAAGGGGGCGGTCCCGCCCCTTATCCCAAAAACACTATCCAAAACAAAAAGTGGGCCGATAGGCACAATATGGACATCAAATGAAAGGTATTGGAGACTAGAAAACGAGCGAGCCACCCAACCCAAAAACTCCTCTAAACAGAGATATTCGACGTTCATGTCAATATGGGTCTCAAATGAAAAGTATTCGAATGTAGAATACAAATACGACATAACCCCAAAGGGGCACATTAGCCGACCAAGTCTATATAGGACTCAAATAAAAGGCATTTGGGATTTTACGAATATTACGGAGATTACGAATATGACATTAAAATTTGCGTTCAAGTCTAGGTGGCGCTTTTTCTTCCAAAAATAAGTCAACTACGTTGATTGACCCATTATGACAATATGGGACTCAAATGAAAGGTATTCGAGAGTAGAAAACGAATTTGATATCCAATTTTGGAGCCCTAAAGCACCTCCTAAACTGAACTTCATTTCCGCTGGGAATAAAGAACGAATTTGATATCTATTTTCAGTGCAAGTTTAAACTAAATGATAAAGGACCTTTTTTATAGCCGAGTCCGAACGTGGTGCCGCAGTGCGACACCTCCTTGGGGAGAATTTTTTACATGACCATGCATGGCATGATACATTACAAATGTCGCCAGCTGCTTTTAATTTTGATCGTGTTCTCGCCAGGATTCGAACGCAGGCGTTCAGCGTCTAAGCGGACATAGGCTACAATGGCACGAATTCGATATCCACGTTCAGAGCGAAGTGTTCCCACCCTAAAAAGATATTAGAGAGTTAAAGAAGGAGCAGCAGGGCGGGCTCGGTTCGGCTAGTCGTATATCTTATATAAAAATGAATTTGTGTTTGATTGTAGGTTTGTTTGTGTGTGTGTGCCTTATAGACTCAGAAACGACTGAATCGATTTTCTTGAAATTTTCACAGATGGTGCATAATGATCCCGTGGTGAAAATAGGGTACAACATTTTTTGATATCTGAAGGGGGTGGACCCTCCCCCTTACCCTAATTTTCAGAAACGCCAGATTTCGGAGATGGGTGGTGCGATTTAAGCGAAATTTTGTGTGCTCTCATATAGTACCCTAAAAATAAAAATTTGGTATCCAAATTTCGGAAAGGGTATCTAGGGGGCCGCCCCACACGAATAAAACATATCTGATATCCAAATGTCGGTCCAAGTGTTAGGGGGACCAACCAACCACCAAAACACCCCTAAATCGGACATATTTACCGACTATGGCAATATGGGACTTAAATGAATGGTATTTGCGAGCAGAATACGAATCTGATATCCAAATGAGGGACGATGTTTCTTGCGGTCCACACCTTCCCCAAAACACCCCAAAAACCGGTCATGTTTGCCGACTATGGAAAAATGGGGCTCAAATAAAAGGTATTTGGGAGTAGACCACGTATCTGATGTCAACATTAGGGACCAACTGTCTAGGGAAAGTCTCACCACCATAACAACCCCCAAATAGGACATATTTTCTCACCAAGACAATTTGGGTCTTAAAGAGAGTGGAACTAAATATTTATAGGTTTTAGGGCCAATACCCCAAACCGGACGTATTTGCTGACTTTTGCAATAAGGAGTTTAAATGAGATTAGAAAACGAATTATATATCCAATTTTGAGGCCAATGGCAATATGGGGTTCAAATAAATGATATATAGATATATGAGAATAGAGCACGTTGCTGATATATTTCCTGGCTTAGTGTGCAGGGGACCACCACCCCAATCCCCAAAACACCCCTCAATAAGGCATATTTACCGACCATGTCAATGTGGAGCTTAAATGAAAGGCATTGAGGGGTAGGGCAAGAATTGATACCCACTTTCGGGACCAATTTTCTAGGGGTCTACTCCTTTCCCAAAATACCATACAAACAGCAATTTTCTACTGACCACCGTAATATGGGGCTCAAATAAAGTTATTTGGGAGTAGAATACGAATTTGATATCCAGATGTACGACCATCCCTTCCCCAAAACACCCCACAAAGGGAAAAAAATTTTTCGACCATGCCAATATGTGGCTCAAATGAAAGGTATTTGAGATTAGAAAACGAATTTGATAACCTATTTTGGGGCCATGTGTTTCGGGGAAGCCTCATCGTGTAAACTTCCCTAAACCAATGGCAGTATGGGGTTTAAGGTAATGGTATTTGAAAGAAGAGCACGATGCTGATATTTTTTCAGGGCCAAGTGCCTGGGGGACAACCTCACCCCCGAAAACACCACAAAATCAGATATCATGAGAATATAGGGCTGAAATAAAGTATTTTAAGAATAGAGTACACCTTACATCCAAACTTAAATTCGAAGACCAATAAAGATCATATGGGATTCAGATAAAGGCACTTTTATTGTTAAACTGTTAGTCAAGCGATATACTTTTAATAGCATGGTATTTCACTAAAAGCTCTTCAATTGTCAGCTAGCAAAATCGAAAATTAAATTTAAAGAAATGTTATATTTATATAAAATTAACTATAAACTGTGTCCTTTCACATCACAACAAAACACAAAAATTCAAAATAATCAAATAATCACATTTATTTTTTTCTTCGCAACAAATGTTTACAATTCCTTGGCGGTCTTTTCAATCCATGTGCGGAGAGAAGGAACATCGGCATAAACACCGGGATAGCCGGGAAGAGCGCAGCCCTTACCCCAGGAAACAACACCGACCAATTTGCCTCCAGCAACCAATGGGCCACCAGAATCGCCTTGGCAGGCATCCTTGTCTTCGGCATAGGCACACACCATGGTGGGCTTGATTTTAGAGCCATATTTGTATTCGCTGGAAGAGCAAGTCTTCTCATCGACAATATCAACTACAACTTTTTGCAAGGTCTTGGGCAAAGTATTGCAAGCCATGAAGCAGGTGGTGCCCCAGCCGGTGACCACAGCAGGAGTGCCAGTGGCAGGTGTTTTATCAGCCAATTTAACAAAACGGATCGTAGCGGATTCCTTGACGGGACGAGCCAATTTGATGACAGCCACATCATTCTTCATGGTGCCGGAGTTATAGTTTTCATGGAACTTGAAAGCCTTGACCTCTACCAATTCACCACCAGTGTTGTATTCAGTGGAGCCGAGACGAACCTTGAATTGAGAGGCGGAGTGCGATTGCATGCAATGGGCAGCAGTTACAACGATATCTTCGCTGATGATGGAACCGCCACAGAAATGACTGCCGGAGAGACCTTGCAGGGAGACCTGATAGGGATGTTCCTCAATGGTGGTGGCAACGCCATTTACAATGCGTCCATAGAAATCATTGCGGGAGACGCCAGCCAGGGAGGTGCTCACCAAGGCAAATAACAAAACTACGAAACGTAACATATTGCTGTCCAGAGAAAAAACGAAACTGATAAGTTGGTAGTTGTAAAATTTCGCTTTTATACTTTTGAGTTTGCTACTCGACGCTTGTGGACATTGTGGGATTTTCGTATCATTTACCATGTTTATGGAGACAGGTCTTTCATAGAATTAATTGAAGATTTAGTTTCGTATGAGTTCTGTCGATATTGGTCTAATAATGTCCTACAAACACGTGTCTGATATCTACACTTTAAAGCTATTGAAGTGTTTTCTCCTAACGTTTATAGGGGCTTAACTAAAGTATTTTAATATAAGACAATTAACTGCAGGAATTAAATAAATTTTGGTTGTACGGTTTGGTCAAGTACTTGTTATAGTTGCTGGTTATTTCTTCTTTGCAACTACAGAATCTGCTTCTGCACGAGTTTCAAGATATTCTATAATTATATCTACAGGTTTCGATGTTGGCAAAAATTACGGAAACTTTGTCCATCGTATAGTTTTTGGTATCATAGCGGGAAACATAGGACTACGAGCTCACTTATGCAAAATCGGCGAGGCAAGTGATAGCATGTGTAGGGCATGTGGTGAAGATGATGAGATGTTGGAGCCTTTCCTATGTCATTGCCCGGCTTTCGTGGCTAAAGGACACCGGTACTAAGGGGGGACTTAATACCAGACATGAACCAACTTAAGAGCGTGATATGGAAAACAATTAGGGATTTTGTAAGTAGCAACGAATTCCTAACACAGATTTTCTTTTTCGAGCTTACTTTTTTAGTATTTGAAGCGCACAACAGGCCAGTAATCTGGCTTAGGTGTATGTCCATAGTGCCATGGGCAAATTAATATGCGCATCCTCTTTTTAAACTTACCTAACCTTGTCTTTCGATATTTGTTTCCAATTTGGACCGTACCGTTGGCACAGTTGTTAAAAATCATAACAGAACACTACATGCAAAATTTCAGCCAAATTGGACGAAAATTGCGGCTTCCAGCTGCTCAAGAAGTCAAATCGGGAGATCGGTTTATATGGGAGCTATATCTAAATCTAAACCGGTATGGCCCATTTGCCATCCCCAATGACCTACATCGATATTAAGTAACTGTGCAAAATTTCAAGCGGCTAGCTTTACGCGTTCGACCTCTATCGTGATTTCGACAGACGGACGGACGAACATGGCTAGATCGATTTAGATGGTGGGTATAAAAGTTGAATTTCTATTCTGTTATGACTTCTATTTCAACTCGTTTTAGTTTCTGCCTATAAAAACGACTGAAGAACTTAATGCGACCCATGTTAAAACTGGGCATGGTTAGAGATGGGTTTCTACCCAACGCTTGGGTATTTATTGGGTAAATACGCACTGTTTCAAATTTCATCTAAATTCGATGAAAAATTCTCCATTTATGAGCTCAATACTTTATATCGGGAGATCGGTCTATATGGCAGCTATATCCGAATATGGTCCGATCTGGCCGATATTCGACACAAAGATGTAAAGGTCTATCAAAACGCACTGTTAAAAATTTCATCAAAGTCGGTTGAAAATGCTCCTTTTATGGACTCTACACTCTATATTGGGCGATCGGTCTATATGGCAGCTATATGCAAATATGGGCCAATCTGGCCGATATTCGACACAAAGGTGTAAAGGTCTATCAAAACGCACTGTTACAAATTTCATCAAAGTCGGATGAAAATACTCCTTTTATGGGCTCTATAATCTATATCGGGAGATCGGTCTATATGGCAGCTATATGCAAATGTGGTCCGAACTGGACGATGTTCAACATAAAGGTGTAGAGGTCTATCAAAACGCACTGCTTCAAATTTCATCAAAATCGGATGAAAAAGGCTTGTTCTATGGGCTTAATACTCTGTATTAGGAGATCGGTCTATATGGGAGCTATATGCAAATATGGTCCGATCTGGATGATGTTCAGCAAAAGGGCTTAGAGGGGTCCCAGAACTCACTGTGCCAAAGGTGTAGAGGTCTATCAAAACGCACTGCTTCAAATTTCACCGAAATAGGATGAAAAATGCTTCTTTTATTGGCTCATTACTCGAGATCGGGAGATCGGTATGTATGACAGCTATATCCACATATGGTTCGATCTGGACCACATTTCACAGGAATGGGTAGGTGTCTACCAGAACACATTGTGCGAATTCGAGAAATAAATGGTTCTTTTATGGCCTCAATACCCAATATCGGGAGATCGGGCGGTCGGTCTATAAGGCAGCTATATCCCAATATAGTCCGATCTGAACCACACTTCACAGAAATGGGTAGAGGTCTACCAGAATGGACTGTGTGGAAAATGACCAATTTATTGCCTCAAGACTTTAAGTCTAGAAATCGATCTATATAGCGGCTATATATAACTAAACTCCGATTTTATGAGATCAGAAGATCAGGTTTATACACAAAGAATACGGGTATTAGAATACCCATGGTTGACCTTAACGCGTTTTAATTTTTTTGGTATAGACATTTTTCTTAAAAAGTGCTAAGCCACAAATGAATTTTGAAAAAAATCAATAAAAAAAAAAAAAATGCATGCATTTAAATCGATAGTACGGTCCATATAAATTTAGGTTTAAAGATTATTTCATGCAAATGTTGACCGTGACTGCACCTCAAATGGTCCATCTGCTTAGACCGATTTTGGTTTACTCTTTCCAACATTTCGGCCGGCATCTCACGAACTAATGCTTCAACGTTGTCTTCCAATGCGTTAGTTGAAGCTGGCTTGTCTGTATAGACATGAGCTTTCACATAAATAGTCTAAAGGCGTTAAATCGCACGATCTAGGCGGCCATGTGAAATTAAATGTTCACCGAACTCGCCTCGCAATAATTCCATCCTTACGCGTGCTGTGTGGCATGTTGCACCGTTTTGTTGACACCACATGTCATGCATGTACAGCTCCTACATTTTGGATAAAGAAAGTTGGCTATCATCTCACGATAGCACTCACCATTCACAGTTAAGTTACGATTCGCATCATCTTTGAAGAAGTACGGTCCAATGATGCCACCAGCCTATGAACGGCTCCAAACTGTGACTTTTTCTAGATGCATTGGTAGCTCTTACAATGCTTCAGGCTGATCTTCACCTCAAAATCGACAATTCCGCTTATTTACGTACCCATTGAGTCAAAAATGAGCGTCGTGTTTAAATGGAAGAAGCACGCGATGAACTTTCTTAACAGACCACGCATTTTGATAATAAAATTCAATAATTTGGAAGCCTTGTTCGTTTGTAAGACAATTCATGGTTAAATTATAGACCAAACTGAAGATGTTTGACAGTGAAACAAAACACAAAACATGCGTGAGCTGTTTAAACCAGTGTTTCCAAAAAGATAATAGCTGAAATATCACCCTTTATATGTCACGCAAACATTAGGCCTGTGCTTGGAAAATATTTTAAAATTCTTCAATGAAACAAATACCGCAATCGCGATGAAAATTGACTTAATTCCTGAAATTATTCGCCTTCTATCAGTTAAGCCCCTGCAAGTGATGGCACTTCAATCATTTAACCAATATCGGCAAAACTCACGTGAAATATAGATCTTAAAAAATTCCACAATGTCCACATGTTTCGAGTAGCAAACTCAAAAGAATAAAAGGGAAAATTTTCCAACACCAACTCATCAGTTTGGTTTTTTCTACTCACAACAAAATGTTGCGCTTAGTAGTTTTGTTTGCGTTGGTGAGCTACTCCCTGGCTGGCGTGTCCAGCAATGATTTCTATGGACGCATTGTAAATGGCGTTCCTACCACCATCGAGGACCATCCCTACCAGGTCTCCCTGCAAACCAACTCCGGCAGTCATTTCTGTGGTGGTTCCATCATCAGCGAGGATGTCGTTGTTACCGCTGCCCATTGCATGCAATCGCACTCTGCCTCTCAATTCAAGGTCCGTCTCGGCTCCACTGAATACCACACTGGTGGTGAGTTGGTAGAGGTCAAGTCATTCAAGTTCCATGAAGGCTACAACCCCAACACAATGGTGAACGATGTTGCTGTCATCAAATTGGCCCGTCCCGTCAAGGAATCCGCTACGATCCGTTTTGTTAAATTGGCTGATACAACTCCCGCCAATGGAACTCCTGCTGTGGTCACCGGCTGGGGTACCACCTGCTTCATGGCCTGCAACACTTTGCCCAAGACCTTGCAAAAAGTCGTAGTTGACTTTGTTAATAAGAAGACTTGCGCTTCCAGCCAATATAAATACGGTTCTCAAATCAGACCTACCATGGTGTGTGCCTATGCCAAAGACAAGGATGCCTGCCAAGGTGATTCCGGTGGCCCATTGGTTGCTGAAGGCAAATTGGTCGGTGTTGTTTCCTGGGGCAAGGGCTGCGCTCTTGCCGGATATCCCGGTGTTTATGCTGATGTTCCTTCTCTCCGCACTTGGATTGAAAAGGCCGCCAAGGAATTGTAAACGTTTTGTTGCGATAGAAGAAATAAATGCGATTAATTGATTATTGAATTTTTGTGTTAAGATTATAGATAGGGTTTGGTGATTGGAAAGAATCATTCAAAGAAATTTTGTAAAAATTTCATTTTTTTAGGAAATTTGGTCCAAATTAATTTTGGTAATCACTAGCCGAACCGGACCCGCTCCGCTGCGCCTTCTTTAACTCTCTAATATCTTTTTCGGGTGGGGACACTTCGGCCTGAATGCGGATATATAGAATTCGTGCATTGTAGTCTACGACGGTGAACGCGTTGGTGTTTTTAAAAATTAGGGTAATGGGAAGTGCTTTTTAGGGGAGTTATGGCACCTCAGACATTTCGACTCAAATATGGATATCAAATTCGTGGTGCACTTCCAAATCGCTTTAATTTGAACCCCATATTGCCATGGTCGGTATATATGAACCGTTTGGAGAGAGTGTTTTGAAGGTGCAGCAGCCACCGGCACTTTGCACTCAAAATAGATATCAAATTCGTTCTTTATACCCAACGGAAATGAAGTTCAGTTTAGGGGGTGCTTTAGAGCGTACTCCAAAATACTTGGCTCCAAAATTGGATATAAAATTCGTTTTCTACTCTCAAATACCCTTCATTTAAGTCCCATTCTTAATGTTGGCGACATTTCATATTTACCGGCCATGGTAATTTGGGCTCAAATTAAAGGCATTTGGAAGTGCAGCACGAATTTGATATCCATATTTGAGTCGAAATGTCTGAGGTGCCATCCCTCCCCTAAGAAGCACTTCTCATTACCCTTATCTTTAAAAACACCAGCGATAGAGCAGGGGCACACTTCTCACACATGAGTGCTTTCCGATTCAAGTTTAAACTCAATGATAAGGGACCTTTTATATAGCCGAGTCCGTACGGCGTCCCGCAGTGCGACACTTCTTTGGGGAAAAATTTTTAAATGACCATGCATGGCATTGTACCCCGCAAATGTCGCCAACCACTGCTTTGTCCGATGTTCTCGCCCGGATTCGAACGCGTCCGTCAATCTGTAGCAATGACGGAAATATTCCCATATGCTCAAATCATTCCTTAAGTAGTCTTCAAAATTTTGTGCAGTGGGTTTTCACTTTATTTCGGAAGATTATCGAATTCGACGTTGGTCGTGCTTTTACAAACCTAGTACAGTGATGACTCTCCGAACATATTGTCACGTCTAAATCTCCTTTCTAATCCTATTAACAATGTATTACCAATTTAAGAATACTAATTTAATATTCAAATGTGGGGCTAAGTGTTTGGTTGGCCGCCCCCTCCCCAAAAACATCCCCCAAAAGGAACAATTTTACGACCATAGCAATGTTGAGCTCATATGAACGGTATTTGGGAGTAAACCAATAATTTAATTTTAATATTCGGAGAAAGTGTATATGGGGCCACCCCACCCCCAATAACACCACCCATGTAGGACGTATTTGCTGACCATTCCAATATGGGGCTATAATAAGAGGTATTTTAGAGTAGAACACGAATCTGATATATATTTTTAGGACCAAGTCACTGAACTGCCGCCCCAACCACCAAAACACCCCCCAAACTGGTCATGTTTGCCGACTATGGACTACGAATCTGATATCAACATTCGGGACCAACTGCCTAGGGGATGTCCTATCCCCATAACAACGACCAAATAGGACGTATTTGCTCACCATAGCAATTTAGGTCTTAAAGGGAGTGGATCTCGACATTGATAGTTTTTAGGGCCCACACCCAAACCGGACATATTTGCTGACTTTTGCATAAGAGACTGAAATGAAAGGTATTTCAGATTAGAAAACGAATTTGATTTGATTTTGAGCCCAATGGCAATATGGGGTTACAATAAATGTTATTTGACAGTAGATCAGTTCGGGGGACAACCCCACTCTCCAAAAAACCCCCAAATCGGGGTGTTTAAAATTACTAAAATAATTTTAAACGTTCTTCATCTTTGTTGTTTGCTTTTACCAAATTGCTTTTATTGTACAACTGATATGAAACGGTTATCGTCCAAATTCTTATCAACATTGTGTGCCTAAAATTAAACACACTACCATTGGCCTAAAACAACTGGGGAGATATAATGAAAATATTGAAACACGCCCCTTTTATGGAGAATTTCATCATCACTCCAAAATTTTGGGAAAGTTTTTTCTAGAGTATTATTATTTTTTAAATCATAATTTTATTTGGCATCACTTTTCAATTTACAATTCCTTGGCGGTCTTTTCAACCCAGGTGCGGAGAGAAGGAACATCAGCATAAACACCGGGATAGCCAGATCTGGCGCAGCCATAACCCCAGGAGACAACACCGACCAATTTGCCTTCAGCAACCAATGGGCCACCGGAGTCACCTTGGCAGGCATCCTTGTCGACAGCATAGGCGCACACCATGGTGGGCTTGATTTCGGAACCATATTTGTATTCGCTGGAAGCACAGGCCTTCTCATCAACGATATCAACTTCGACTTCTTGCAAGGTCTTGGGCAAGCTGACACAGGTCAAATAACACTTGGTACCCCAGCCGGTGACAATGGCATGAGTTCCAGTGGCAGGGGTCTTTTCGGCCAAGGCGATGTAACGTATCTTGGAGGATTCCTTGACGGGAGTGGCCAATTTGATGACGGCAATATCGTTGACCATGGTCTTGGAGTTGTAGCCCTCGTGATATCTGAAGGCTTTGACAGCTACCAATTCACCACCCTTGTTGTATTCGGTAGAGCCAAGACGTACCTTGAATTGGGAAGCGGTATAGGATTGCATGCAATGGGCAGCGGTCACAATGATGTCTTCACTGATGATGGAACCACCACAGAAATGACTGCCAGAGGTGGTTTGCAAGGAGACCTGATAGGGGTGCTTCTCGATGGTGGTATCCACACCATTGACAATGCGACCATCCAATTCATCGGGCAAGGAGGCGCCAAAGGCACAGCTAACCAAAGCGAATACAGCTACGAAACGGAACATTTTGATTTCGACTACTGGCCACTGAATATTGCAGAGGTCTTTTATAGCAAAAACTATGGTCACACTAGCTCATCAATAGCTACGTTGACTTATCGAAATCCTGATATGGGGGCTTTCCAATGCGTCAATTAGCCAATTTAGATCATTGTCATATTAGCTGCTTTGGCTTATGTTGGCCAAGACTAAGATAATAAACTTATAAGAACTGTTTTTAGTCATTTATTGTCTATGGACACACATCAGTCTGTGCGTAGGCCTCTTTTCCTTATCGCAGTCAACAACAATTCAGCGCAAAAAATTTTCACTTCATTGAATAGTCTATTCAGTGTGAAATAAAGTCAGCACATTTTTATCTTCAAATGTTTGTAGTCTTCTTGAAATAATGAGTTTACTGAAATTAAATAAGAACGAAACCCGGAATGTTGTTTTTTTTTGCAGAAAATTTTTGGTCAAATTTCTGAGAAAATGTTTGTCAAAATATGTTTGATGGTCTTGGATCGTTAATCGGACCAAAAATGCTAACGACAAGCTATGCAAACAAATATGCGACAAATATTGCAAATTTGCCCATGAACATTCTACTAAGGAACTGGGGCAAACTTCCCACATATCACTGAGTGCTGTCCGATTCAAATTTTAAGCTCAACGAACAGCATGCGACAGTGCTACACCTCTTTGGGGAGAAGTTTTAACACCGCATATTACCTCACAAATGTCGCCGGCATTAGGAGGAAACAACCACCGCTGATTTTTTTTTATGATGTTCTCGCCAGGATTCGAACCCATGTGTTCAGCGTCATAGGCGGATATGCAAACCTCTGCGCTCGTCAAGCTAATAGAACAAAAAACTGTCCTTGCAGACCATTGTGCTTTGATGGCCAATAAACCTAATTTTAGTGACGTATTTCAACATTTAAGGGCCGTAGAGGACTAATGGGGTTTATATGGGAGCTATATCAGTTTATAGACCGATTTGGAACGACGCCGATACTCCCCATCAATGCAAACTGATCCATAAATTTTACAAAAAATCTTTCTCTTAATCACTCCAAGCACTGCCTCGTCTCGAGACCCATTTTCACTGATTCTCTTTCGATTCTTTCAAAGGCTGCAGTTACTACTTCCGGTGACCAACCCATGATATCGATATCGATGTCGTTGGCATAGGCGAATAGCATGCGTTGTCTTGCGAGTGGTGTGCCATATCTATTCAGTATGCTGAGGTTCCAATCATCGGGTATGTGTTCTTCTAATCGGATTGCGCGGACGAGCTGATGCATGTGCCTTGTCAGCGCCTTTCCAGCCTCCGGTCTTAAATAGTTCAGCGGGCAACCCATCGACTCCTGCTGCCTCGTGGTTTTTCAGTCGGGTTATAACTATTTGGACCTCATTCTGACTATTAGGTAAACACTCTATACCATCATCAGGGATTGGTTCTGCGGTTTCCCCTTCGCCACCATTGTCGGACACTAGCAGCTGGGAGATTTTATTTCCTTATCCCAAGGCACAATATTTCTATCAGTTACAAAATTTCCTTCTTTGTCTCAGCAGAAGGATTTGCCTGCACTAAAGTCATGGGTTTGATGTTTGATTCTTTGGTGGGATTACTGGACTTTATTCTGACTCCTGTCCTCTTCACACTCATGACTTTCCTTTCTTTATTTTTCTTTCTGCGTAATATACGTTTCTCCTCTCTCCTTTTGTCCCGGTACCATTCTTTCATCTGGCACGTTGCTGATGATTACTGGGCTGCCCTATATGCATATTGACACTCTGGATCGTACCATGAGTCTCTGGGGGGAGGCTTGTCCAAGAACGGATTTCGCGGCATTTTTCATTGAGTGGGCAAGGGATGAACACTGCGCCGTTATATCATCGGGATAAGGAGTGCTTTCATCAAGCAGTTGAGTCAGTCGAGTGGAGTATGTCGTTGCCATCTGTTGTGTTTCCAACTTTTCAATGTCCAGCGTCCATACCCATCAGCCATGCTCACACGGGTGCAAACCTTTCCTGCAACAAGGTAATGATCCCAATCAATAATCGTTCCTTGGATCGATCGTTGTTGTTGTAGCAGCCATATTTTCATGTGAAGGTGTCGATCATCGTCAAGCTGCTGAAGGTGAGCAAGCTCGTTCCGGTCCAAAGGACCGATCGCCGCTGGAACAGGGTGGCCATTGGTTATTTAAAGACGCCATTAACTCGCCCTGTCATATCGAGCATCATAGATACCGAGTATTTGTGCAAGAGCCGTACCGCCCGACCTCTCACTGAGACTCTCCGCTCGATACCGCTGATTGTCCGCGACAACCGTTGCAGCTACTGCGTATGGAGCATTGCACTATTTGCAACCTGTGGACGCGCCCAGTAGCTCGAAGCTAAGCTTCTCGTCACAACAATGAACACCACACAGATCGGACCTCAATTTTCCAGCCTGTGTGGTGCTCAAAGCTATTCCGTGCCTGGATCTACCTATCATTCATTGTCCTTCAGGCTAGGTCCTGAAAACTTAGCTTACATGTCGTTAGAAGCATACTCACAGATTCCAGTTTCTCTGGAATGTTTAAGGTAGTTACAAGTCTTGCAAGCTCGTTCGCTTTACAATTCCCTAGGATATCTCTGTGGCCCGGCACCAAGAACAGTTGAGTTTTGAACTGTTCAGTCATCTCTTTGAGAGATCTGCGACAGTCGAGAGCGGTTTTTGAATTTAGAATTACGTTCTCCAGGGATTTAATGGCTTCCTGGCTGTCTGAGAATGTATTTATCGTCGCCAATCGTCGTTATGACATTATATCATAGCCATTCCACCACTTCCTTAATTACAAGGATCTTCGCTTGATACACACTGCAGTGGCCGGGTAACCTTTTCGATATGATCAGTTCTAGATCTTTAGAGTACAGCCCAAAGCCCACCTGGTCGTCTAGTTTGAACCATCCGAATAGAAGTCTATGCAACTTCTATTACCTGGGATATAGTAGTTTCAATCGGCTCTATCAGGAATAGTGGTACAGTACTTTTTATCAAAAAGCGGCTCCGGTAGGGTGTAATCCACACTGTCTGGAACATCGGATATTGTATCAAGGATCAAAGATTACACTGTGTTCGTAGCCGCCACTTGACCAAAGAGAATGCTCCCTTAACCTCACGGCAGTGGTCGCAGCAATTTGTCTAGCCGCAATGTTCAGGGGCATTAGATGTAGCACTAAATTCAGTGCATCAGATAGTAACGACCTCACTGCGGCTGTGATGCACAAACAAGCCATGCTTTGAATCCCCTTACTTCGCTTTGACCAGGCATCCAAATGATGCGGATTGTGTCATCTTCAGAGAAGGCGTTCGTCTCCTTGTTACCCTCCAAGACTGTTCTTGACCTTACCGTCCTGGTTGTTATTGCCCTGGCCAAATTATTGTCCATAAAGATGTTCACAGTCGAAGTCCTTGTGTGTACACCTCACCACATCTCCCGTTCTGTGTTCGCCCGGATCTCCGCTTCCAGAATCGTATTATGGTCAGGCAGTCGAAAACCTTTCTCAGTCCCTGGATTCTCAATGTAGACCCTCAGGCCCACTCTTGCCTCTAGCTTTGATTCATCTGTATGGAATGATCTCCCAGATGGCAATAACAGAGTTCCGTCAATCCAAGACTGTGCCTCTGGCGGCAGCGTCTCGCACTCGACTTGTGAAAATAAAACTACAAATTTAAAACAAACTTTTATTGGATCAATCATTTCAATTTATAATTCCTTGGCCGTCTTTTCTATCCAGGCTCGTAAAGAGGGAACATCAGCATAAACACCGGGAAAACCATCACTGCCACAGCCGACACTCCACGACACTATGCCAACCAACTTGCCTTCGGCAACTAAAGGACCACCAGAATCACCTTGGCAACTGCTCTTACCGGGGGCAGCGGCGCAGACCATGGTAGGCTTGACTGTGGAACCATATTTGTATTCGCTGGAAGCACAGTCCTTCTCATTAATAATATTCACATCAACTTCTTTCAAAATCTTTGACTTGGTGGTGCAAGTCAAAAAACACTGAACCCCCCAGCCAGTAACCATGGCAGAAGTACCAGTAGCAGGGGTCTTAGTGGCCATGGGAATGTAACGAATCTTGGCCGATTGCCTCACCGGGCTGGACATTTTGATGACAGCAATATCGTTCATCATGGACAAGGGGTTGAAACCTTCATGGTATTTTAAAGACTTGACCGCCACCCATTCACCACCTTTCTCGTATTCGTTTGACCCTAGACGCACTCTTACTTGCTTAGCTGAATAGGCCAGCATGCAATGGGCAGCGGTCACAATGATGTCTTCACTGATGAGGGCGCCACCACAGAAATGGCCACCCGAATAGGTTAGCAAAGAGACCTGGTAGGGATGTTTCTCAATGGTAGTCTCCACGCCGTTGACAATGCGACCATGCCTTCCATGGAGCAAAGGACCCGCAAAAACGCTGGTGGACAAGACGAAAATAACTACGATACTGAACATTTAATTAACAAAACTGAATGACGATTGTAATGTGCATCGATTAGCCTATTTATACCCAGATAAGAAAATTTGATTATATTAGCGATAGGGCAACTCAATATTTGCCTATATTTAGCACAATTTTAAAATTTGTATAAAAATGTTTTGAACCAATTATTATTAAACTTTTATACATAAAAAATTTACAATAAAATAAGATGGACGGAGGAGGAGGAGGACCTATATAAAGTTATAGTCCGATTCGAGGCTCAAGAAGCAACATCGGGAGATCGGTTTATATGGGAGCTGTATCAAGCTATAGATCGATTCAGACCATATTGCACACGTATATTGAAGGCCATGAGAGAAGCCGTTGTAAAAAATCTGTGCCAAATCGGATGAGAATTGCGCTCTCTAGAGGCTCAAGAACTCAAGATCCAAGATCGGTTTAT
>NC_081556.1:45778001-45792555 GCF_963082655.1 Stomoxys calcitrans | reverse complement strand
TTTGATTTTCATAGTGAAGGAATGCAAATTTCTATACCCATCACCATAGGATCTAATCTAGTCATTCCGTTGGTAACTGCAACTTATTAAGCATTTATATACTTTATCCTCTTGACATTCTAATTCGATTTAGCCATGTCCGTCCAACCGTCTGTGGCAACCATAGCGGTTGAACGAATAAAAATATCCTATTGACATTTTGCATAGATACTTCTTATTGATGTAGGTCGCTGGGGATTACAAATGGGTCATATCAGTTCATATAAAGTGGTTTTTAAGAAACAAATTTTGCACATGATGTTTTATTACTATTAACAACAATCGTGCCAAATACAGCCTAAATCGCTGCCAATTAAGATAATCGCAGTCTGTAAGGATTGTAATTCCATAGACTGAAATAAATAAATATAGACCGAATAAATAAAACCAGTAAGGAAAGGCAAAAGTTGGGCTGAGCCGACTATATAATACCCTACACCATCGAGTCTGCTACTTTTACTTTGCATGAAACCTATGTTGAAGTATAGCCAGAATAGAACCTTGTAAGATTATCTTACCATAGGACCTGAATTGTGCCTACTAGAGCCTTAAAGGCCATGTTATATGAAATACTAGCCGAACTGGGCCCACACCGCTGCGCAATCTTTAACTCTCTAATATCTTTTTAGGGTGGGGACGCTTCGCCCTGAATGCGGGTATTGAATTCATGACATTGTAGCCTATGACGCTGAACGCGTTCGACTCCTGGCGAACATCGGACAAGGCGGTGATTATCCCCCCTTAATGTTGGCGACATTTGTGATGTACAGTACAATGCCATGCATGACCATTTAAAAAGTTATCCCTAAAGAAGTGTCGCACTGCGGGACGCCGTTCAGACTCAGCTATAAAAAAAGGTCCCTTATCAGTGAGTTTAAACTTGAGTCGGAAAGCTTTCATTGATGCGTGAGAATTTGTTCTCATTAGGGGAGGCACCTCAGACATTTCGACTCAAATATGGATACCAATTTCGTGCTGCTCTTCCAAATTCGCTTAATTTGAGCTGGTAAATATGAACCCTTTGGAGGGTGTTTTGGGGCTGATGGGGCCAACGGCATTTTGCACTGACAATAGATATCAACTCGTCCTTTATTCCCAACGGAAATGAAGTTCAGTTTAAGGGGTTCTTAAGAGCGTACCCCAAAACACTTGACTCTAAAATTGGATATCAAATTCGTTTTCTACTCCCAAATATCTTTCATGTGAGTCCCATATTGTCATAATGGCTCAAATAACCCATTTGACGTATCTTTAGGAGGAAAAGCGCCACTTTGACTTGGACCCAAATTTTAATGTCATATTCGTAATCTACTCCTTTTTATTTGAGTCCCATATAGCCATGGTCGGCCAATATGCCCATTGTGGGGTATTTGGGGGTGGGCGACACCCCATTACTTGTGGGTATGCCTCTAGCGATATTTAAGCTAAGTTTTCAGGACCAGGCCTGAACGAGAGATAGATGGTCACTAAGAGGGGGCTGTGAGCATTCCAAAACTATGTGGCCTAATCTAGACTTGAAGATGTCTACTGCTTTGCTGTCATCGACTAGAACAGATGTCTCAGTCATTGTGTCCGACAGGTCACTGTATAATCGGAATACATGCTGACAGATTGACGTTGGCCAGCAACGACTTTTGCAGAAGCTGTGAGAACATCAAAGAAGAGGAGACTATTGAACAACTTCTGTTTGCTGTTTTCCAGCAGAAGCGAGCGGGAGAGTGCGTGAAAACGAGCCGAATTTTAAGTGTTTGGTGATTGAGAGCTTGCAAATTTCTACTGGAGGTTTTTCCTCAGCAGGAATTTGGAGCATCGAAGAGCTCTTTTATGAAATTCAGCTCTTTACTTCAAATAAATAGCAAAAGAGAGTACTCTCCTGCTAATTTTTACTGGAAAAGTACGCGAACATACCTAAAATGACACATATAGGAGAAAACGTAAACAATGAAGGGTATATAAAGAATCAACAAGTTGACAACCTTAATGGCAAATAATTTCAGAAAGCCAAAAAATGTTGTCAGTCCGAGCCATCATTTTGATATTCAATTCTTAATTAGAATTTTGCGACTTCATTTGGATTCATGAAAATATCGATCAGTTCACTCTTGCCTCATTCCATAACATTCTTCTTTCTGGGGAATAGACGTTCCTTCTGTCACCTTCTCCCAAAACCTTTCCTTTCGTTTGGCGCCATTAGCAAAGGCGGATTTGAAACCCATCTCTGCGTGTAAACACCGCCTTGCCGCAGTTGCAATCTTTTGTCAACAACTTGGAATTTTTTACTACTTTTTTCCCTCATCCTGGTTCAACACGCTCGCAGTTATATTTTTTGTTTAAAAACATATATATTTTTTAACCTATTTGCTTCTTGGAATTTAAACGCACATGAATATTAAAATACAGCCTATTGGCTTTGTTGCTCCTTTCCTTTACATTGGCATAATGTGAGAGCGTGATTTTATTAGGGCCTATACTCTCAAAGTGCACACACATACATTTTAGCCATATACATAAATATCTTGTTCTGACAGTTTGGATTTGGTCTTTTTCAAATGGATCAAAAAACTCACACATAAAATGTGTGCCTTTCAAGCATGTTCTGTTTTGTAAACCCTCTCTCTCTCTCTCTCTTCGCTCTTCAACCACCACACATTTGAATTAGGTCTGGCTTTTGTGTTAACCTGACTGTGTTTGATGTCTGTTGCTATTAACAATAACAACGATAACGACAATGATGATGATGCTGGTGATGGTGATGATGACGAAGACAGTAACAATAACAATAAAGACTGAGCGTTAGTATAAGTGTTAGTTGTTACTCTCACATATACAAGGGCATCTTCAAACCTTAACTTGAAAACCACGCTTCGTTTTAACAGAGACCGGTAGACACAATCGAGTTATTTTCGTTCTGTTAGCATAAACAAGCGGCGGGCGGTAGGATGCAGGCGGCAGGCGTCTCTATCATATGGGGGAGTTGTTTTTCTTTTTTGTAGTACTTCATTTCTTCTTTCTTCATGTTTTTACAGTTCTTTTGAGATTTATCTTCCCGTTCAGAGTTTGCTTTCTCTTGGCTATGATATGATTTGTTTTTGTTTTCATTTGTTCGCTGCTGCCACCGCCTGTCTCCAGCTGTCTGTTTTGCTTTGCCTTTCTTTATCAAAAATTACTCTCCTTTTGTGCGGTGGTGGTGGTATTGGTGGTGGTGATGGCGGCTTTGGTTCAACACAAGGGCGAGAAAGTTAGCGCGCAATTTTTTCGATTTGTTTCTCTGGGGATTTTGCTGTCAAAATCAACTTCAATGCTACTCACTCACCAGTCATGGTTTTTTTTTGTGTGAACTCCTTGTATAATGAATTGATTCTTTGTCAGCATTGGGGTCGCTCAGAAGGAAGTGTAATAAACTCTTTGGGACTTGATGGAAGTTAATCCGTTGATAAAATGTGACGCATTCTTTAGAAAATGCACAAAATCCTTATCACTTTGAGAAAGTTGTCGAACTATGAGGGTATGGGAATTGGTAGATATGGGGGGAGACTTTCGCAGGCAATTAATTTTATGCTGTAGAGATATGTCAAAGAGTTTTTAGGGAAAAAATAAAAGAAAACTGAAGTTCGGCCGGTAAACCTTGGAAATCCTCCACCATGGATTCAGCTGAAAATTTCCAGTTGACGGGCGAAGTTGTAAACAATTTCTGCCAAACAAGCTTCAGGAGCCGTAGAAGGTTAATCGAGAGATCGTATATCAGGTTATAGACCGATTTGGACCATACTCACCACGGATGGTGGAAGTCAAAATAAACCACCATATGCAAAATTTCAGTCAAATCGTAAAACAAATTGGGCTTTCAGAAGCTCAAAAAGTAAAACCGGGAGATGGGTTTACATGGGGGCTATATCAGGTTATGGACCGATTTGGACTCTACTTGTTACGATTGTTGGAAGTCATAACAGAACAAATCGTGCCAATTTTCAACCAAATAGGAAAATAATTGCGGCTCCTAGGAGCTCAAGAAGTAAAGTCGGAAGTTCGGTTTAAATGGGAGCTATATCAGGTTATATCAGGATTTGAACCATACTTACCACTGGTGGAATTCCGTGCGAAGTTTCAGGTAAATCTGATAACAATTGTATCTTCTAGAGGCTCAAGAAGTCAAATCGAAGGATCACTTTATATGAGAGTTATATCCAAATCTGAACCGATATGGCCTATTTGTAACCTCCAACGACCTACGTGAATAAGAGGTGTTATTGGTGCAAAATTTCAAGCGAATATCTTTTTTGACAGACTATCGCCACTATCGTGATTTTGACAGACTGAGCGACGGAAGGACGGACATAGCTTGCTCGACTTATAAAGTCAAGGCGATCAATAATATGTATACTTTATGGGGTAGCAGATCACTTTTTTGAGGTATTACCAATGGAATGACTAGATCAGTATATCCCCCATCCAATGGTGTCGGGAATAATTAGGAAAATTTGCAGTGATATATATTGAAAAATGTCTTTCTTTGTCCTCATGTGAGAAGATGAGAGATAGATGTATACCTGAAAACAAAACATGGTAAAAGTTCAGCATAAGAACAGACGTTGCCACAGAAGGCGATTGAGAAAACGACTAGAAGCACACGGACAATGTAAACGACTTCGTGTGGCTTCGTTCGGCTGGCTCTATTTCAAAGCTATTTTATTTACTTGATCCCTGCAAACATTTTTCATGTTTTTGGAATTGCGTTCGTCTCCAATCTTCTAGAAGATTGTTTTGTTTTTCCGAATGAGTCGTGAAACACTCTTCTGGGATATCATTTAGCAACTCTTCGCGACGATTCTCTTACAATTCATTGCAATTAAATCGTCCGTATGAGTCGCGCAACGCTCGGCAATCCTTTGCGTGTGCGGAAGATTTAACAACTCTTCGTGACGATTGTCTTACAACTCATTGCGTTATAATCGTCCGTATGAGTCGCGAAACACTCTTCTGGGATAGCATTGGACAATCTATTGCATGTTCGGAAGTTTTCGCAACTCTTCGCGACGATTCTTTTACAACTCATTGGGATTTAATTGTCCGTATGAGTCGCGCAAAACTCTTCTGAGATATCAATGAACAATCCTTTGCGTGTGCGGAAGTTTTAGCAACTCTTCGCGACGATTCTTTTACAACTCATTGCGTTATAATCGTCCGTATGAGTCGTAAGACACTCTTCTAGAAAATAATTGGACAATAATTTTTACGCAACTCATTGCGTTAAAATCGTCCAAAAGATTTGTTCATAAATCGCCTGAATTAACTTTCGCGATTGCTTCTATTTTCATACGCGGTGCATTTGGGACTTGTATTGAATTATGTTATTCGATGTTTTGTTTTGAGTTGACAACTTTCACAACACCAATCAGAATTCTCACTAGGCTTATATGACGAATGGTACTTAGTTGATGAATATGACGAGTAAAACAAAAATTTGTTTAACTGTTTTGGGAGTTCTTACGATTTTAATGTAAAAACTAATGCCTCTCAGACATCCGATCGAAAAAATCTTCCAGGAAACCTGGAAGGAATGGAAGAGGTTTCCGATCGGTTATCTGAGACGACACTTGAGGTCGAGTGCGAGGCATTACTGTCAGCGGCACTGTCTTGTATTTATGGAAACCTAGTATTGCCATCTGGAGGATCATGTTACACGGATGAATCAAAGAGCAGATGGAGCACAGAGTGGGCCTGGGGGTCTATATTGAGAGCCCAGGGACTGAGATCTGTTTTAGACTGCCTGACCATAATACGGTCCTGCGGGTGGAGATCCGGGCGATCACGGAATGCGTGAGGTGTAAGGTGTTAACGCTAGTACATAAACAGGCCATAAGGGCAATTACAACCAGGACGGTTAGATCCGAATAGCCTTGCAATGCAAGAAGGAGATTAACTCCTTCTATGAGGATGGCAAAATCCGCATCGTTTGGGTGACGGACCATAACGGAGTAAGGGGGATGAGAAAGCAGATGATGTGGCAGTAAAGGCTAGAGAACTGCCATCAATAAAATTGATTAATCCGAATATTTTCGGTATCATAACGGGATACATAGGACTACGAACTCACTTATGTAAAATCGGTGCGGCAAGTGAAAGCATGTGTAGGGCATGTGGGAAGATGATGAGACGTTGGAGAATTTCCTATATCATTGCCCGGCTTTCGCGTCTAACAGATACTGGCACTTATTTGGGGACACAATACCAGACATGACCCAACTTAGGGGCGTGGCATGGGAAACAATTAAGGATTTTGTAAATAGCACGAAATTCCCAAATTAGATTTTATTTTTCGAGGTTACTTTTATAGCAGTTAGAGCGCACAACAAACCGATTACTGGCTTAGGTGTGTGTCCATTGTGGCATGGGGCGGATAAATATTCGCACCTTTTTTCAACCTAACCTAATGCACTTTTAGATTTTCCAAGCGAATAACGAATTATAACATAATAATATTCAATAAATATTACAACACTTATTTGTTGCTCGTCCCGCAACTCTTCTAGAAGAGTATTTTTATACCCACCACCGAAGGATGGTCAATTTGTCATTCCGTTTGCAACACATCGACATATCCATTTCCGACCCTATAGTATTAGTATTCTTGATCAGCGTAAAAATCTAAGACAATCTAGCCATGTCCGTCCGTCTGTCTGTTGAAATCACGCTACCGTCTTTACAAATGGAGATATTGAGCTGAAACTTTGAACAGATTCTTTTTGTTTTGTCCATAAGCAGGTTAAGTTCGAAGATGGGCTATATTGGCAGATTTGAATATAGCTGCCATATATACCGATCTCTCGATTTAAGGTTATGGGCCTATAAAAGGCGCTTTGCGCTTTGGGACAGTGAGTTGTGTTAGGTCCTTCGACATCCTTCTTAAATTTGGTCCAGATCGATTCAGATTTGGATATAGCTGCCATATAGAGCGATATCTCGATTTAAGGCCTTGCGCCCATAAAATCCACATTTATTATCCGATTTTGCAAAAATTTGGGACAGTGAGTTGTGTTAGGCCCTACGATATCCTTCTTTAATTTAGGTCAGATCGGTCCAGATTTGGATATAGATGGAATATTGACCGATCCGTCGATTTAGGGTCTTAGGCCCATTAAAGCCACATTTATTATCCGATTTTGCTGAAATTTGGGACAGTGAGTTGTGTTGGGCCCTTCGACATCCTTCTTCAATTTGGTCCAGATCGGTCCAGATTTGAATATAGCTGCCATATAGACCGATATCTCGATTTGAGGCTTTGGACCCATTAAAGGCGCAGTTATTGGCCGATTTCGACGAAATTTGGGACAGTGAGTTGTGTTAGGACCTTCTACATTCTTTTTCAATTTGATCCAGTTCGGTCCAGATTTGAATATAGCTGCCATAAAGACTGATATCACAATTTTAAGGCTTGGGCCCATAAAAGGCGCATTTATTGTCCGATTTCGACGAAATTTGGGACAGTGAGTTGTGTTAGGACCTTCAACATCCTTTTTCAATTTGGTCCAGATCGGTCCAGATTTGAATATAGCTGCCATATAGACCGATATCTCGATTTTAAGGCTTGGGCCCATAAAAGGCGCATTTATTGTCCGATTTCGACGAAATTTGGGACAATGAGTTGTGTTAGGACCTTCAACATCCTTTTTCAATTTGGTCCAGATCGGTCCAGATTTAGATATAGCTGCCATATAGACCGTACTCTTTAAGGCTTGTGCCCATAAAAGGCGCATTTATTATTCGATGTCGCCGAAATTTGCGACAGTGAGTTAAGTTAAGCCCCTCGACTTTTGCAATTTGGCCCAAATCGATCCAGATATGGATATAGCTGCCATATAGAACCATATCTTGATTTAAAGTTTTGGCTCCATAAAAAGCGCTTTTATAATCCGATTTCACTGAAATTTGACACAGTGACTTATGTTAGGCTTTTCGACATCCGTGTCGTATATGGTTCAGATCGGTTTATTTTTAGATATAGCTACTAAAAAGATCAAAATTTTGTTATTCGAAAGTGAACAATGACTTATTAGTATTTGGTCCAATTCGGAACATATTTAGATATAATTGCTATAGGGCATAAGGTATGCATTTTTCACTGGATTTTGATAAAAGGTGGTTTACATATATACCCGAGGTGGTGGGTATCCAAAATTCGGCCCGACCGAACTTAACGCCTTTTTACTTGTTTTAATCTTCCAAAACACTCGTTTTTAACTCGTGCAAACGATTCTTAGATTTTTCAAGACTCTTCTAACTTACTCGTTAGCAACTCATATGGAAGATTCGCGAAACACTCTTCCAAAAGAGTCATTTTGAGCACACATCTCTTCACGTCAGGGGAATTGTCTAAGGCTTTTAGACAAGCTCATCCGCGATCATAAACTCCATGTAGAGGATTCGCGAAAGATTATTTGGCGATCAAAAATGTTTGCAGGGATGTTGGATGATGCTCGCTCAAACAAAGTTTGGTCTTTTCAACAGTGTTAGTGTGCCCATCACAGATTTAGAGTCTGTCTTGACTCCCACGCATAAAAAAAGATATTCAAACTGTCATTTAAATATAGAGTCTAGCTAAAAAGTGGAAGCCTTAATGGCAAACCTTAAATTAACATTTTAAATTTTATTTTAAATTGGCTTTTATATATGAAAACTTGATGCATGAGATTTTTTTTTTTAATGAAATCCTCTCACCACTTTTGATCTGAATAAAACCAAATTTTCAATTCTAATGCTTAAAAATTACATTTTTCATACAGAGTATGGCAGCAACAAACTTGAAATTCAAGTTTCGAGAGGCTCTCTCATCACATTTTGGTGAAAAGTACGTAAAAAACAAAAAAAAAACTTTGGCAAATTTCAATTCTATTTTAAAGTGATTCAGAATGTGTTCCACAAAAGCATGACGTCAGATCGCCACAAAATTCAGGGACAATATTCGATGTTGTCGTAAAAAGTTTTTGTTATAACAAAACAACGTAAATTAACAATAAAAATATGTATGTTGGCTTAAAACACATATACGTTAAACATTTTTTTTCAATAAAAACTTGTATGTATGTGTATTTTATTCTCCATCTCGACATACCTAAGTAATCAATGATAATTTATGGTCTATTTCTGTTGTGCAGACAGTCGGGCAAATGGACCACTGGCAACCCATCATCCTACCTCTACTTTCAAAATTGTAGACTTTTTTATTTATCTCTTTTTTGTTTTTGATGTTAACATTAAATAACAAACACGATATGAAAAACAAAATAATTTTGTTTGAACAAGTTTTATTACCTCAAAGACAATATAATTAATGGATTCCATATTTAAAAAAAATGGTATTTACTCCCTATTGCTCTAGAGCGCTCAATTTTTGGGAACATTAATTTTGAATACAGAGAGAGAGAGAAAGAGCCTCGAACCCTGAAAGAGTTGTAATTTCTGTATAAGAAATCTACGATTAAACGGATTTTCAGAAGCAATTTGGGTTTAAACATGTTTCAAGTAAAACTCTGAAAAGATTCCACAAAGTTTCCAAAGTCATACAGCATGTAATACTCTAGAAATTCTCATTAAAGTCTTTTGAAATTTGAAAATTTAAAAAAATTTTTAAGGTAGGGTCAGAAGAAAAATAAAAAGTCCCCATGAATGGGCGGGTTGACTGCAGTATTTTTAAATTTGAGAATATGTATTACGATTATAGTACCCCTTAGAAATTTCGACTCCTTGACTGCCGTTTTAGGCTTGGCTTCCAGGGTATTGGGTAAGAAGTTTATTCCTCACGACAGAACCCGGCGATCTTGTCCTTCATTTGGATATCACATACCTACTCTACTCTAATAAACAGTTCACTTAAGTACCGTTCAATTTGCATGACTATTTGGGGGCATTTTAGGTGTATGGCGGTTTCCAGACACTTCGTCAATAAACGAATTTTGGGTTGCCTTGTAATTACTTAATGCCCAACATTAATATCAGATTCGTTATCCACTACCAAATACTTTTGATTTGTTTTCCATTTTGTCCTGATCGGCCTACATCCTCATTTGAGGGGGTTTTATGGGAGTGAGATGGTTTCCAGAGACTTAGAGCTAAATTTTTTTACAGATTGCTACTCTACTTCCAAATACCTTTCATTTGATACCCATATTGTCCTAATCGGTAAGCATGCCCGTTTGGGCGGGGCGTTCCCCCAAGTTACTTGACCCCACAGACTTTCAAATACTTAGGGGACAATATTAATATCAGATTCGTAATCTACCTTCAAATACCTTTCATTTGGGATACATCTTGTCCTAATCGGTCTACATCTTCTTTTGAAAAGGTTTTATGGGGGTGAGATGGTCCCCAGACACTTAGGGCATTTTTTTTACAGATTCCTACTCTGCTTCCAAATACCTTTCATTTGATACCCATATTTTCCCATTTGTTAAACATGCCCGTTTGGTTGGGGCGTTCACCCAAGTTACTTGACCCCAAATTCTTAGAGCCCGATATTAATATCAGATTCGTAATGCATTTTCAAATACCTTTCTTTTGGGTTCCTCTTTGTCCTGATCGGCCTACATTTTCATTTGAGGGATTTTTTAGGGTTGAGATGGTACCCAGACACTTAGTGCCAAATTTTTATTACAGATTGCTACTCTTGTTCCAAATATTTTCCATTTGATATCCGATCGGTAACATGCCCGTTTGGGTGGGGCGTTCCCCCAAGTTATTTGAACACATATGCTTCCAAATATTTAGAGCCCTAATTTAATATCAGATTCGTGACCTACTTTCAAATTCCATTCAATTGGGTTCCTTTTTGTCCTGATCGGCCTACAACTTCATTTGAGGGGGTTGTATGGGACTAAGATGGTCCCAAGTCATTTAGGACCAAATTTTTTTTTTACAGATTGCTACACTACTTCCAAATACCTTTCATTTGATACCCATATTTTCCCAATCGATAAACATGCTAAGATGATCCCCAGACTATTGGTGCCTATTTTTTATTGTAGATTCCTAATCTGCTTCCAAATACCATTCATTTGATACCCATATTTCCGAATCGATAAATATGCCTGTTTGGTTGGGGCGTTCTCCCACGTTACTTTTTTACGTTACTTTACCTTTTTGGGTTGAGGGTTTTTAATTGGGCTAAGATGGTCCCAGACACTTAGTGACAAATTTTTCTACAGATTCCTACTCTGCTTCCAAATACCTTTCATTTGATACCCATATTTTCCCCAATCGATAAACATGCCCGTTCGGGTGGGGCGCTCCCAAAAGTTATTTGATCCCACACATTTCCAATCACCTAGAGCCCAATATTTATATCAGATTTGTAATCTACTTTCAAACACCTTTCATTTGGCTTCCTTTTTGTTCTGATCGGCCAATATATTCATTTGAGAAGGTTTTGTCGGAGTTAGATGGTCCCCAGACACTTCGGGCCAAATTTTTATAACAGATTCCTACTCCACTTCCAAATATCTTTCATTTGATACCCATATTGTGCCAATCGGTAAACATGCCCGTTTGGGTGGAGCGTTCCCCCTTGTTGCTTGACCACAAATTTTATTATAAGTTCGAAAACAAAATTTTTCTCTAACCATTGCATTTATCTAAGGGATCTGGCGTTTTGGCCAAAAACAATTAAGGGTGGTATTGCCATATGGTAGTTCATCTCACATCTCAAAGCTCAAAGCTAGAGGACAGAGCAGCAAAACTCTCCGGATTCTCAATGTAGATGCTGAAATTACATTTAATGTCCGGGGAGTTTTGCTTTCGGCTTTGCTGACTATAACATGGTCCTGCAGTCAGAAATTCAGGCGATTTCGGAAGGCGTGAAAAGTTACAGGATCAACGCGAAGACATTGAGTGTAAATATCTAAATGGACCGGAAATTGCTCATTAGAGCAACGGTAAGGTCGCGAACAGTCTTAGAGTGCAAGAGGGAGACTAGCTCCTTAGCTGAGCATAGCACAATCTGCATCCTCTGGATGCTGGGCTGTAGGGGAGAACGGGAGGGCAGACAACTTGGCTACAAGAGCCAGAGGGAAACTTGGGGAATGTGGAGGCGCGCATGCAGCACGCACAATGCTACAGATTTAAATCCTCTTGACTTCGACTCTTATATAAGACTCGACTCTTATATAAGACATGCAGGCCCGGTTTCCTTTGCAACATCTTCAAATGAACATTTCTTTTAATATTTGCCAGCTAATGCCCAAAGGATCACGACTTTTAACCAAAGCCCTGAGTTCCTTGTTGTGCTGATGCGAATACAATTCTCGCTTAGTTTTTTTTTGTGGGTTGAGAGGCCATCCAAAAACTTTTCCATGTGGTTAGGTAAGGTTACAGAAAAATACTTTTCCATGAACATTACATTAAGGAAAATATACATTTCATTAAGAAACAGGAGATACTTCTCTCACATCAATGAGTGAAGTCCTATTAAAGTTTTAGCTCCTTCATATGGGGCCTCCTATTTTTATGCCGACTCCGAACGGTATGCTGCTTAGCAATGCCACTAGTAAGAAAAGTTTTAACATGGCTGGATTCTATACAAATGTCGCCAGCATTTGTAAGCGGATAATCACTGCTAAAAATGTTTTCTGATCTTCATGCTGGGATTTGAACTCAGGCGCCATAGACGGACATTCAAACCTCTGCACCACGTTGGTCTCGAAAGGGCTCAGACAGGTGCTTTTAGTTGTCGGTTCTTACTTGTTTTACAGGCATGCTTCCTTCTAGCGCGACAAAAGCATATCAGGTAGCCCATCGGCACCTGCTGTCAAATTAACCTTCGGCCATGTTATTGCCATTTAAAACTAATTTTTTCTAGGAGTTAAAGACTCAATAACGTCGTTCGAGATTGTGTCGCAATCCGCATCGGATCTCAAATAGCCCAGCTGGCAAATCATCGGCACCTGCCGGGTGATTATTTTATGTCTGGGTTAGTGCAATTTTGTTCCCATTCCGTCTAGTTGGTGAACACTCAATACCGTGGTTTGAGATTTTTTTGGACGGCATCTTCAGTTTAAAATAAACCTCTGCTGACAACCCATCGGCACCTGCGGCTTAGTTATTCTCTGGTAAGGTGAGTGATATTTTGACCTTATGTTGGCTATGTGGTAAAAATTCTCAACCGTGGTCGATATTTGTACGGACGTCATCTTCAGTTCAAACTTACTTAGCCTGCAACTTATCGGCACTTGCTGCTAGATTATACTCTGTTTGGGTTTGGGCTTTCTTAATCGCATTCTTTTTAGAAGGTAAGTGTCTTCCTTCGAAATTTGTTCGGATGAAACCTTCGGTTTAAAAAAACTCATCCGGCAATCCATCGACACCTACAGCTTATTATACTCTGGTCAAAAATGCAAATTTGCCCATGAACATTCCATTAAGGAACAGAGGCTATCTTCTAACATAACACTGAGTGCTGTCCTATTCAAGTTTAAGTTTAATGATAAGGGACCACCTTTTTATAGCCGAGTCCGAACGGCGTGCTGCAGTGCAACTCCTTTTTGGGAAGAAGTATTTACATGGCATGGTACCTCACAAATGTCGCCATCATTAGGAGGGGATAACCACCGTCGCCAATTTTTCTGCTGCTCTCGCCAGGGTTCGGCCATGCTAACCTCTGCGCTACAGAGACCTCCACTCTGGTTAGGTTAGTATTGCATAAATCACGTAAGGCCAGAGATGTTAAAATTAAATGCTGTTGTCAGAGATTCATTCTGATGACAGCCAGCTCAGCTGCAATCCGTCGGCACCTGCTGAGTAATTTTTCTTAGTCTGATTATTGCTTTTTTGAACTCATTCTGGCTATTAAAAAAAGACTCAAAACCAAGATTGGCGTGGTCGGCATTCCGGTCAAAAAAAGCTCAGCAGGCAACCCAACGGTACCTACTGCCTAATTCTTTTCTGCTCATCTTAGTGCTATTTTGATCACATTCTGTCTAGGATGTAAACACTAAATACTGTGGCCTGAGATTTATTAGGATGAAACCTTTGGTCTAAAAAAAACAGCAGGCAACCCATCGGCACCTGCTGTCTTTATTTTCAGGTAAGGTTAATGCTATTTTGGTCTCATACTGGCTTGGTGGTAAACACCGTTGTCCAAAATTAGTTCTAGATGAAGCAACCCGTTTAAAATAGATTAGCTGGCAAACCATCGGCACCTGGTGCTGCTTATTCTCTGTTCAGATCAGTGCCTTTTTGTCTTATTCTGACTAGGTCCGAGATTGGTTTAAACGAAACCTTCGATCCATAATGGAACATGTTGCCCAATTATTTTCTGAAATAAAAACTTTAAAGATTATTTGCAAAATCTTAAAAAAAAAAACACAATCTAAAAAATTAGAATATACAAATTTTTTATTTTGGTTCACATGAAAAAAGCTTAAGAAAGCGCCTAAACGCTGAAACTTGCCAAAAGAAAAACATATTTTTCTTTGTTCCCCCCACCCTTGGAATTGGAGTCAAGATATTTTTGATTTATGGGCCATCT